>NW_027206068.1:25709253-25769253 GCF_024711535.1 Dipodomys merriami | reverse complement strand
TCAAAACATGTTAAGAAATCAGAAGTCAAATAATATGCCTCCACTGTTGATACTTTTTTATAGGTTACTAAATTTAAAATTATTAAGTAGCAAGGTCCAAAATATATGTTCATCATGTTAAGGTTTTTGTAAAATTTTAGCTCCATGTCAGTCTTGCCAAAATATACAGTATGTGTATTTTTCTTTAAAGAAAAGAAGGTTCTGGTGCCAGAGTTAGAAGTCTGAAAATTAATCTCTCAGAGACTCCAACATTCACCACTCTCAGGCTGGGTCAGAAAATGAACTCTTGTGTAGGGATATTTTTTCAGAGGATTAAGAAGAAGGGAGGAGACACTTAATCCTGTGTTTCCTAGTACAGGGCATTTGAAAGAATAGATATGACTCTTGGCAAAAGTGTGGTGAGTACTTTGGAATTAGTATTTTTCATGAAATTATTATTTTTCCACTTAGCTCTAAAAATGTCAGTGGAGTTCAGTTCATAACTTTGAGACCAACTTTGTCACCAACTAGTGACAAGCACCAAAATTGGACCAGAAACCCAGTGTTTTTGCTTCTTGACAGTTGTTCAAGAAAGAAGGCCTTGGGTATTCTGAAGACTCTCCTGCCCATCCTGGACTGGCTCCCCAAATACCGAGTGAAGGAATGGCTGCTTAGTGACATCATTTCAGGAGTCAGCACTGGGCTAGTGGGGACACTGCAAGGTAAGATTTGGGTGTTGGGTTTCAAATAATTGAGAGTTACTGTCTCCAGTGGCAGTTCACTGCTGTGAGGCTATAACTATTGCTTCCTATTCTTCAAGACTTTTCTTCTTTCCTCTGGGATCCCTTAGATAGAGTCACCTCTGTTCTCTTCCATTGAGATCTTTTCCCTGGAAACATTGCTGCTTCTCTAGCTGTGTGGCTCCAACTTAGAGGTATATACTCAGTAGTAGCTTTTCAAATATAGGGACCACAATTCCCAATAAGAAATATAAATTTCTAGGACAAGCAGAAAATGTCAAAAGCCATGTACATATGATCAGATAAGATGATGTTAAGCAAAATGACCCTAAGATAGGGACACAAGTGGTTTTTTTTCTAACATATTTATAATGTACCATGTGATTTTTTTTGTTTCTTTGTATGTTCCTCCCCTACGGTATAACCCCTGTTTTCACTGTATTTGATGTCAGTGCCCTGAATCTTGTATACACACTTCCCTAGCTTGGGGAGGGGAAGGGAAAAAACAAAATGCTTAAATAGGGATACAGGTTGACCCATTGGAACAATGAGGTAAACAAGATACTATGTTGAAAAAAGAACTTTACAATTTAGGCAGGGAGGGGGGAGGGAGTAGGGGAGGAAGGAAGGGGCTGAGTACAGTTGTAGAGGTGGAGGGAAGGGAGGGTAGGGGAAAAACAAAGGAGGAGGTAACAATGCTTGATAGGAAATGTACTCATTGCCTTGCTCAAGTAACTGTAACCCCTCTGTACAGTATTTTTAGAATAAGAAACATATTTTTTTTAAAGCCAGAGATGGAGCTGTGGCTCAAGTGATAATACCACCAGCCTTGCAAGAGAAAAAACTCAGAGATAGTGCCCAAGCTCTGAGTTCAAGCCCCAGGACAGGCACAAAAGTGGGAAGGAGGGAGGGAAAGAAAAAAGGAGGGAGATGTTACTGTTTTCCAAGAAGTCTTTTTATTTTTTGGGTCTGGTCGTGGGGCCTGAACTCTGGGCCTGGGCGCTGTCCCTCAGCTCTTCAGGCTCAAGGCTAGCGCTCTACCACTTGAGCCCCAGCGCCACTTCCGGCTTTTTTCTTTTTGCTTATGTGGTGCTGAGGAATCGAACCCAGGGCCTCATGCATGCAAGGCAAGTGATCTACCACTGAGCCACCTTCCCAGCCCCTCCAAGAAGTCTTATAAAATAAAATTTCCTGTTCCCTAAAAAAAGAAATATGAATTATAGCTATACAGACAGAGCTAATGTTTCTATGAAAAAATACCCTCACCACAAGTTGTGCATTCTGATATTTTCTATTCTGTTCTATTGTATTTTGTTTATTTATTTATTTATTTGGCAGTACTGGGGTTCAAACTCAGGGCTTTGCGCTTGCTAGGCAAACAGTGCTACAGCTCAAATCACATCTCTGCCTCTACCGTGCTTACTTTTAGAATTATCTTTTAAGGTCATTGAATTATATTACATTCCACACATGGATCTTGACCTGCAGTGTAAAAACAATGAAGAAAGTACCTTCGCTCAGACTATACATGATCTTTTTTGTTTCTTTCCTCCCCCCATACAATACTTTATTCATCTTTTTATTTTAAGCTTCTGGGTATATGTCTTGACATAGGTGCTTTAGAAATTGAACTTATTTCATAATATTCCATGAGCATCTTAGAAATCATCTATGTGGATGGTAGGTAGCAGTTTGGGCCTTCTGCTCCTCTCCCCCTTCCTCACCTCCTTGTTTCTGTGCCTTTACTGCCCTTTCCAAAGCTGCAAAATTGTGAAAACAATTCTAAGAAGTACCTAATGTGGTAGGCACTGGGTATGCTGACAAGAATAAGAGGCACCATCTGCTTTCCAAGAGCTCATGAGATGCGGAAATGCAGTGTGCTTAGAGTTATGGTAGGGTAGCATTCCCTGTGACGTGAGTGCTAATGCATTAGATGTGTGCTACCCGGTCTTAGGGGTTGGGGATAATTTCCTGCAAGTTGAGTTGTCAAAGTGGAGTTTCCTTAAAGGTTAAGTCTGGGTTTTCCAGGTAATAAGAGGTGATGTAGAGTGTGGCTGGATGTAGAATAGTGGTCTGTACATTGACTATTTCAGAAGTTAGTAACAAATGTTGAATGATATTGTGGGTTAAAATCTGATTAATCAGATCAGGGCATATAGATTCCCACAGAGAAGGAAGATGCTCTTGGGCCCTAATGTGAAGCCTCAACTGGTTTCAGTACTTCTGAATGCTTGAAGGAGTGGGAGAAAGAGCAGGATGGGGTCAGCTTCCCCACAGCTCCAAGAGCAAGGCTATGGCAGCAGCCTGGGTCCTTGAGGAATAAAAGCCATATCTGACTCATACTCATATAGCAAGCGCCAACCACAGATATTACCACTCAGTTCATAATTCCATGAATACTTACTTAAAAGAGGACTGAACTGTACTACTGATAATGAATCATCCTTATATATGAAAAATGGTACTTCAAGCTCCAAGTCTCCCCACTTTTCAAGACAATTATATGTAAAGATTAATTGTGTTTAGTATGTGTCAGCCATTAGACTTTGGTCAGATATCTCATTTAATCCAAACATCAACCACGCAAGGTAGATGCTACCAACCAATATCTCCTATATAATAGAGGAGAAAGTTAATAAACCTTATCCAAGGTCATAGAGCTAGTGATAAAGCTAGAATTTGAACCTAGTGTCTAAATCCTACAACTTGTATACTATGCCTAGTTCTTTACAGGTAGTTATGTTTTTCTAGGAACATTCACTCCATACAGTTCTCATTGTAAGGTGAATTTCCAGAAGGTTAATCTGACTCATACTTACATTTTTTTAAAATCATTTGTTTTATTATTTGTTTATGTACTAAATCTATAAGACACTGTTTAGCCAGGACAGTTAATAATTTATTCACAGGCCAGGCAATGACCTCGTGGAACCCCATTTCCAGTGGCAGAGATGGGAATTTGTTAAACTACTTATTTAATTATATACTTATTCAAATAGAAAAAGAATTCCCGATTGCAGTATTCTCTGTGGTGGTGACCTATGCTGTCATAGGCCTTAACTTGGGAAGGGAGGTCTATTTTAGATACAATGGTTGGGAATGCTTTAGTGAAGAGGTGAGATTTAGACAGAGCCCAGAGGATGTAAGAGTGAGACAATCATGCGATGAGCAGAAAGAAGAGCACGGGGAAAGGTGCAAAGACCCTGAAGATGAGCACTGCCGAGTACTCTGCAGGGAGGGGCAGAAAGAATTGGGTGTAGATGAAGTGCAGGTGGGAGCTGGCTACAATGAAATAGTAGATAAAGTTAGGCAAGATCAGGTTGAGGGTAAGGCAGGGAAAGTACTCACTGGAGGGGAGCAGGAGACTCTTTAAACATTTTACTCTTGGCATCTCACCTGCCTTACCCTAAACTCAGCCCTGAGGACAAGTGTCTCAGCTTGAAGCAGACAGGCAGGACATCAAGAGATCTCCAAAGCTGGGCTCCATTGGCTCAAACCTGTAATTCTAGCTACTCAGGGAGCTGAGACCTGAGGATCACGGTTCAAAGCTAGCCCAGACAGGAAAGTCCATGAGACTTTCTCTCCAGTAAATTACTCAGAAATAACAGGAAATGGCACTGTGGCTCAAGTGGTAGAGCACTAGCACAAATAGGCCCAGGAACAGAGCCCAGGCCCTGAGTTCAAGCCCCAGGAACTGCAGAGAGAGAAAAAAAAGATCTCCAAGGTCTGAAATATATTTTGCAGCAAGAATCCCCTATATGCACTGACTGGTACAAATGAATTCTGCAGATTAAGGTGTCGGCTTCTATGGCTGGGGAAATGACCATGTAATGGATTAAAACGGCAGAGACGGCTACAGAGCAGGTTTGGGATGGAAAATTCAAGATTTCCTTTTAGGCATATTATATTTGAAATACATGCAACACATCTAATTGGCTGTGCCAAACTAAAGTTAGAGCTACTACAACTGTGAAGGTCAGAAAGACAGTCTGGCCACACATAAAAATCAGGAAAACGCCACTTTAGAGATGATCATTTAAGAGTGGAAGCCAGGCACACATCTGTAATCCTAGTGAATAGGGAGGCTGAGGCAAGTAGAACTGTGAGTTCTGGGCCAGCCTAAGCTGCACAGAAAGACATGCCTGAAGAATTTAAGGGCTACTGGAGCACAGGTAGCTCATTCCTGTTACCTTAGCTACTCAGGAGATTAAGATCTGATGATTGCAATTTGAAGCTAATCCAGGCAGGAAAATTCATAAGACTCATCTCCAATTAACTAGCAAAAGCCAAAGGTGAAGCTGTGGCTCAAGTGGTAGAGCACCACCCATGAGTGAAAAAATTAATAGATAGTACCCAGGCCCTGGAGTTTAAGTCCCACACTGGTGCAATAAAGAAAAAACAACCGGATTCGGTGGTGAAACGCCCACCTAGCAAGCACAAGGACTTGGATTTGATCTCCAGCGAATAAATAAATAGAAGTAAGAGCGTAAAAATGCCTGTGATCACCTAGGAAGAAAGGGCAGATGAGGGAAAGAAAAGTCTTGGCATACTCAGAAGTCAAGAAGATGAGAATGGACAACAAAGAGCCTCAGAAATTTGGATTCAGGAAATTGGAGAAAAAATATGAGAAACGTATGATCAAAGGAATGAGGACTGGAAGCCAAGATAAGAGAAAAAGAAAGAAAATTGAAAAGAAAGAAGGAAGGAAAGAAAGAAAGAAGGGAGGGGAGGGAGGAAAGGAGGGAGAGAGGGAGAGAGGGAAAGAAGAAAGGAGGGAGAGAGGGAGGGGAGAGGGAGGGAGAGAAAGGGAGGGGAAAGGGAAGGAGGAGAGAGAAAAGAAAGGAAAGAGAACAAAAGAGAGAGAGAGAGAGAGAGAGAGAGAGAGAGAGAGAGAGAGAGAGAGAGAGAGAGAGGAGCCAATAGGTAGGGAATGGTGAAGAGTGCTTTTAAGAAGTTTTGCCCTGAGTTGAAGAGAAGTAAAGGGTAAAGGCAGAGTGAAGAAGAACTAGACTGTCTTTTTTTTCTTTTTCCATTTCCTGGAATTCATTTTGATGTATTTTTTCCCTTTTAACACAGGAGCTACTAGAATATATTTGAGAACTGGTAGGGATAATCTAGTAGAAGGAAGATATCTGTGATCTAAGAGGTAGCGGAGAAACTACTAGAAGCCAACTCATGAAAAGGAGTGCATGGGTTTGGGACTGAAAGGGGAGGAATTATTCATTACAGACAAGGAGGTTACCTCCATTTTTCAGAGGAAGACTGCGCCAAAAATCATGCAGATGCAGAGGGACTTGGAATTTTGATGAAAAGCACCCAGGGAGCATCTCTTCTGAATTCCATATTTTCAATCAAGTGTAAGATATGCCTGTTAATTTGGAGTCCGGTGGGAAGCGGGGAGGGCAGTTGGAGGATAGTTGAAGAAGAAAGGCACATTCCTAAGGAGATGTTTCTTGGGTCACCAGGCAGCACTGTGTGTGCCTCACGGGTGCAGGTGACCACACGAAACAGCTTGGTCCCAAGTGCAATGCCTCCAGTCCCATTCGTCTCACAGCTTCCTGGCTGTCATAGAAAAAGTAGATGTTTGGGTTCAACAGGACTGGATTGCTGGATAGAAAGGAGAGGGTGCGTGACATTTCATAGAGGGTGCGTGACATTTCATAGAGCGTGCAGGATGAGCAGGAGGGTGTCACGTGGGAGAGAGGGGATTCGATTAGAAGTCCTAGGAGTATATAGAAGTGTGGGAGCAGGGATTCCACAGTGGGGTAGTGGGTAACCTAGAGGCCTCAGAGAAAGGGAGAGGGAGGGTAAGGATGTGACCAGTTGTCCTGCTGGTGGTGGGGAGCTGTGGAACCCAGCCATTGGCTGGGAGCCCAGCAGTGGTGGGAAATTCATCAGAGATGATAGGCTCATGTTCCTCAGAAACCAGGAGGTTGCTCAGGATAATGAGCTCTTTTTTTAACTTTATTATTATTATAATTATAAAAATATCCTCTTAAGCAGCAAAAGATCTATGCAACCCTTGTATTGCTTATCTGTACTCAATGCTATGGGCAGTCTGCCTCCTGCTTTGCATCTTGAGCTGTTATTTATTTGCTTCTCTGCTAAGCAGTGCCAGCAAGTCTAACATGAAGGTGTCTGTAGACTCAGTTTGGGCTAAGGCCCATCTTCTTGTGGCCTACTGGATGCAAAGTCTTGTGTTTTAGAAGTCTCTCAGCACTTGTGTTATCAGGATATGTCGCCATTGTATTGATCAGCGGTGCAACACAGATATTCCATATTTAAGCCAGGGCTTTAGGTTTCTTTACAAGCTATATAGTTTCAAAATTGCTGTACCAATAAAGATAATGACATAATACATTTGATACCAGTTGTCCCCAAATGCTCTGAAAAAACTGAAAAAGTCCTCATTTTCCAGGCATATGAGGAACTGCAGGAGGAACAGGATAAAAACAAAAAACAAAACAAAACAAAACAACAGCAAAACAACAAAGCAACAAAGCTGTAGAGCCCAGTCAGGGAACTGGAAGTGTGAGCAGGACTTGGGAAATGACCATAGAAAACCCTTGTGCTTCCATTCCTGCTCCTTCTCTTTTTTTTTCCTTTCTGAACCACTCTTCCACTCCATGTTCCTCAGGCTATTGATTATAACAATTTCTTGATGTAACTTTCATATTAAAACAATTGCCTCAGTAAAAATCTGGTATGTAAATTGTATAGGGGCAGAGACTTTAACAGTCCCTGGCAGAGCGTAGGTAGATACTTAATCAAAAGTTGCTAAAGCCAGGCAATGGTGGGCTCATGCTTATAATCCTAGCTACAGGAGTCTGAGGTCTGAGGATCGTGGTTCAAAACCAGCCACAGCAGGAAAGTCTGTGAGACTCTTATCTCCAATAAACTACTCAGAAAACCAGAAGTGGAGCTGTGGGCTCAAGTGGCAGAGCGCTAGCCTTGAGCTGAAGAGCTGAGGGACAGTGCTCAGGCCCAGAGTTCAAGTCCCAACTGACCAAAAAAAGAAAAAAGAAAAAAAAGCCAGCCAGGTAGAAAAATATGTCAGATTCTTATCTCCAATTAACCACCCAAAAGCCAGAAGTGGAGCTGTGGCTCAAGTGGTAAAGCACTAGCCTTGAGAAAAAAAAAGAAAGAAAGAAAGAAGGAAGGAAGGAAGAAAGGAAGGAAGGAAGGAAGGAAAGAGAGAGAGAGACAGAAAGAAAGAAAGAAAGAAAAAAAGAAAGAAAGAAAGAAAATAAGAGAAATCCTTAGGAATAGTACCCAGACTCTAGCCCCAGGACTGGCCCAAAAAAGAAAAAAGAAAAAATGTTGCTGAGGGACTGACTACTCATTGGAGAAAAGTGAAAAATACATATAAGGAACATGAAGATAACATGTTCTGTACAAACAAAATGCCTCCTTTTGATCCTGTCATATAGTTAACTCTCATAGCTTAGTAAATATCCAACTAGACACATAAATGTGTGTCTATATAAAGGTTATACAATGTCTGGGAACAAAAAGCACCAAGTTAAGGTGGAGAAGAAGACAGGTTATGGTTGAGTAAAAAGATTCAGAGTTTTAACTGTACTGGCAATAAGTGATTTCTTGAAGAAATAAGGCAATTTGGTTTCCTTTTAGTGCTTGTACATGACCTTGTACATGCTCGGCTGCTCTGTACTGCTGAGTTACTTCCCTGACTGTAATTATTTCTTTCTGACACTGGATTGTGATACATGGGTATTTACTATATTAATTGTGCTTTTTTCTGTATCTGAATTATTATTTATTATATTAAAAACCTGAAAAAGATTTTTAAAAATCTGAGATTAGATAATTATTTGAAAAAATATTTCTAGATTTAAATAGTGTACAACATACATGTTTATTTTTTAATAAAAGTGTGTGTATGCATACTTATTAATTTTCAATCTTTGTTTTTCTCACTTAAAATTACTTTGCATTTCTCTATGTCAGTAATATACCTCTATACATCATATCAGTTGCATTTCAGAGAATTATACCCTTTAAAAAATAAATGGGACAGCACAGAATTACAATGTAATTCTCTACTTAGGGACATTTATTCTGTAAGTGATTTTGAGTGCCTGTGGGTCAGGGGCATTTGGATTGTTATCACTTTTTCATATTTGTTACAAAAGGAATCCTTTACTATGAATTAGGATCAAAGGGTTAGATTTTTCTCTCAGTAAGAGTGAAGTATGGGGAAATGGCATTGAATAATGTGTGTGGAGCACGTAAGTATTTAAGCAAGCAAGAGTCTTTATCTTCTTCCAACCTCTGTTATGAAGGTGAATGTTAATTTCTCTATAGCCTGACATTCATGGGTCCAAGGCTGCTGGCACAGCCTGCTGGCAGAGGTATCTCCTTTACCAGGGTAGCCTGATGCTTAGCCTAATGTGCTTGGACTACTGCTAAACACAATCGCCATATTTCCCCCACTTGCTTTGTATTTAACTCCTGTAAAATACAATTTCCCACGGATAAAGGAGAAAGAACAGCTGAGCTCAAACAAACTGTTCATGTGCAAAGTGAAATCCTTTGGGCTAAATTAACTTGTTTCTACTCAACAACTGACTTGATTGTTCTCCCCAACAATCTGATTGGTTGCTGACTGAATTTACTGACCAATGGAGCCAGTTGGTTTGAGGAGATGACCCATATGGAAGCAATAACTAGCCCAGCTGGTAAAATCATATTCTACCCCCAGCAAACCTATAGACTACATGCAAAATAAGAACACGGGATGTTGTGTACATAAGCTGAAAGGCCTTTCTTAGTGTAGGATAAATATTACTACAATGTTTGTGAATTTACTGTGGTGGTTGTATTTTTTAGGAATGGCGTATGCTCTACTAGCTGCAGTTCCTGTTGGATACGGTCTCTATTCTGCTTTTTTTCCTATCCTGACTTACTTTATCTTTGGAACATCAAGGCACATCTCCGTTGGTAATTATAAGCATGCTTTCAATTATATTTGCTCATATTTAAAATGTTTCATATTTAGCCTGGGGCCGGTGGCTCACACCTGTAATCCTAGCTACTCAAGAAACTGAGATTTGGGGGTTGTGGTTCAAAGTCAGTGATGGCAGAAAAGTTCATGAGACTCTTATCTTCAATTAACAGTCCCCCACCCCCAGAGAAAACTGGAAGTGGAGCTGTGGCTCAAGTGGAAGAGCACTAGCCTTGAATAAAAAACTCACAACCAGCACCCAGGCCCCTGAGTTCAAGCCCCAGAACTGCTCTTGCCCCCAAGTTTTACAGTTAAATGTGCATGAGACTGCTGTATCTTTGTTGATGTTTTCCAGGAATCAGCCTTTTGTGCTTTGTCTACTTTTCCTATGCAATGTCATCACTTAGGTTTATTTATAACTTCTTGTTTTTCATGACAGTGATAAAATGAAAGACTGAAAATTAAAACCCACCTTTAGATCTTAGCATGGTTTGATTTTTAAATTTGTCTGCATGTTTAAAAGTCTTCTCATGAATGAGGGTGAATATGGTCAAAATACTTTATGTACATGTACAGAGCTGTTGAGAGTGGTTTCAGAAGGGGAAGAGAGGTTGCTGGAGGTGTGAGTCTGATCAGGGTGCACTCTATGCATACATGGACATGTGAAATGAAATTCCCTTGTACACCTAATTGATGTTCATAAGATTGTTTGTAAAAATCACTTTAAGCCTCCAAATATAACATGACAGAAAAATTTGCACAAGATCTTTGAAACCATTCATTTGGCTTGCATTTATTAACCTTGCATTTACTACATTATGTTCATCAAATACATTTTCATCATTTCATTAAAGAGTATCCTGGGCTGGGAAGGTGGCTCAGTGGTAGAGCGCTTGCCTTGCATGCATGAGGCCCTGGGTTCAATTCCTCAGTACCACATAAGCAAAAAGAAAAAAGCTGGAAGTGGCGCTGTGGCTCAGGTGGTAGAGCACTAGCCTTGAGCTGAAGGGCTGAGGGACAGCGCCCAGGCTGAGTTCAGGCCCCACGACCGGACCCCCCCCCCCCAAAAAAAAGAGTATCCTTAACTGCGGTCACTAGTATTTGGCCAAAACAATTTAGAAACCAAACTTGGGTTCATCATAGGTTTTCCTGTCATTCGTAAAATTTAGATTCACTTTTTCTACAGTGTCATAGGATATGAATATTTTTGTTCTATTTGGTGCTACTCTCATGTTTTTAATAGAGATAATTTTGCTCCTACATGCATCTACCTGATGATTGTCTAGAAACAAATGACAACCATGTACCTACCTCCTCTCCCCATGCACCCCAGTTCCCAGCCCACCTGTGCTTAGCTGTATTTCTTCCAATTAGTAGTTCACTGCTTCATCTGGAGATGGAGGTCAGGAGGAGGTTATTGACTGAAAGAACTTCTTTACCTTAGAGTATCAATCAGTATCCAACATTTCACTAGGCAAGGAACCTAGATTTGATGTTCTCCACATTTAGACATTCTAAGTTTCATATTAAGTCTTCCCAACCATAAAGCCTTTCATTATCAAAGGATAAGCTCATCATTATCATCATCATCACCATCATCATCACCATCATCATCATCAGTAAAAATATATGTAGTGATTACAGCAGTTTCTGGAATAAATCAGGACCTTTCAAAACATGCATTTGATACACATTTTTTGTCTTGTAAAGACAAAAAGAGAAACTATCCATGACCTTGAAATCAAAGTCCTGTGATATTCAGTGGTACGTAGATTCAGAGATAGAGATATTAGACACTAGATATCGTAGAAGATGAGATTATATGGAAAAATTAGAAGGAGCAAATAGAGATTCAAGTTATATGTTACCTCTGCCAGCAAACCTCTTCTGACAATTCTGATGCCCACCTCCATATACATTGGAAGATTTCCCACAGAATATGGACCCCTTCTTATGTATTCACAAAGCATTCTGAATCCTGTATTATAATCACGCATCTACTCATCTCCCAAGGCCATTTTGAATGCCTTGGGACATCTGCTTTTCAGGTTTATTTGTGAACAAAAAAATATTTTCCACTGAGCACCAGTGATTCATGCCTGTAATCCTAGCCCCTAAAAGGCTGAGAACTGAGAACCCCAGTTTGAAGACAAGTCAGGCAGGAAAGTTTGTGAGACTCTTTATCTCCACTAAGCTACCAAAAAAGTTAGATGTGGAGCTGTGGCTCAAGTGGTAGAGCCCTAACTTGAGCAAAAAGCTCAGAGACACTGCTCAGATCCTGCCAGGACCAGCACTAGAAAGTTGAATATATATATATATATTGTCAGAGCTATTTCACATTTTTCTAATCCTGCAGGCATGTTGAGAAGTCTAAATATTTGTGATGAGTAATTGATTCATTGACAGAGTCTTTTTTCTTCCCCCAGGCCCTTTCCCCGTGGTCAGTTTAATGGTGGGCTCTGTGGTTCTGAGTATGGCCCCTGATGAGCGCTTTCACGTGCAGAGCAGCAATGGAAGTATATTGAACAGTACTGTGCTGGACACTGCAGCCAGAGATGCAGAAAGAGTACTGATTGCTAGCACCCTTACTCTTCTGGTTGGGATCATACAGGTAACAGATTTATATAAAATATAGGTGCATGTAGCTAGGTGCCTGTGGCTCACGCCTGTAATCCTAGCTAGTCAGGAGATCTGATCCTGAGATCTGAGGATCACAGCTTGGGGCCAGCCTGGGCAAGAAAGTTCATAGGACTCTTACCTCCAGTTAACCCCGCCCCACCCGCCAAAAAAATGTCTTTAAGTGGAGCTGTGGCTTAAGTGGTAGAGCACCAGCCCTTGGCCTTGAGCACAAAAGGTCAGGGACAGCACTCAGGCCCAGAGTTCTAGCCACAGGACAGGCACTAGGTAGATAGGTAGGTAGGTAGATAGATGGATAGATAGATAGATAGATAGATAGATAGATAGATAGATAGATAGATAGAGATATACACACTTACATTTATACACACATATCTATATCTATCTATCTATCTATATATGTGTGTGACTATTATTTGAAATCATTTAAAAACGTGCACTTAGAGGTTCATCTGAATGCAAAACAAAGTAATTTCCTGGAGCCTGAAGTTATTTTCTAAACTATATTGTTTAAGGTAAGATGATAAAAATAGACTTCAGGATTTCACTTATTAAGGTATACTTATGGTCAGAGTCAGAGACAGGAAAAGAAGAGGAGAAGAACATGCATGTGTGAGTTGCAAATGAGAGGAGGGAGGGGTGCAAGAATCCTAAGGGAGGTAAAATATTCCACTGTAGAGTTATGGGGCCTGAAAGTCACAGAAATAACCAACATGGTTTCTGCTTATCTTAGAATGTATGCAGAACTAGTTTAAAACATATATTGGCTTAGAGTTTTAAGGTGATAGAGGGAAGAGGAGACAGAGTCCATGAAGAAATCCAGGTTTGTTTCTTCTAGGTGTTTTTGTGCCAGAGGTGGGCTACTGTTTTAACTAGTCTTAAGCTGAATTTGTTTCTATTTCAACAGTTGTGTTTTTGTCATAAGCAAACAGTTATTTTTTTTTTTCTTGTTCTTCTCATCCTAGCTGATATTTGGAGGCTTGCAGATTGGATTCATAGTGAGGTATTTGGCAGATCCTTTGGTTGGAGGATTCACAACAGCTGCTGCTTTTCAAGTGCTGGTCTCACAACTGAAAATTGTGCTCAACGTTTCAACCAAAAACTATAATGGCGTCCTCTCCATTATCTACGTGAGTGCTGCTTGTGCACAGGAAATGGGTCTCTCTACATGCAACTTGAGCCTGGGGAATTGATATTTCACTCTGCAGAGTGAAACATCAGATGTGTGGAGCTATTCTTCTCCCAAAGGTGCCCAAGAATCAGGAATAACACAAAGAAGGCAGAATTGACAAATCATTGTTCTAAGCTGTTTTGGGAAAGGTTACCACCGTAAAAACCATTTATAGGAAGAAGTAGTCTGATGAAGTAAAGGCAGCTCTGAGATGCACTGAATTTGTGTTCTGATCTCAGGTTTGCTTTTGACAAGCTAAATGATATTAAATACATCTTGAAGTTTAATCAGTGAAAGTTCACACTTAGAAGTGGATTCAAATTCAAATTCTGGATTCAAATTCTGACCCTACTTCTTATTAGTCACCATGCCTCAGTTTCCTTCATACAGAGGAGTGTAAATAGTATCAAATAAAAATAATTGAGGAGTACGTGTTCTAGAGATTGGCATATAGCATATGGTAAAAGTCATTATGTTGAAAGTCAAGCATGGTGGGGTGTGCCCCCTTCTACATTTGTGAGGCTAACGCAGGAAGATGAGTTGGAGCCAGCCTGGGCTACAGAGTGAGACTTCGCCTAAATTGCAATAACAGCAAGAAGAAACTTATTATTTTCAAATTCTTATTTCAAGTCTGCTTTTCCTTTTCTTTAAAATGAAATGATTGGAGACATGTCTCTGGAGCCCTTTCTAATTATGAGAGACCATAAAATGCAGAAGGTAAATGTCCCAGTGATTATAAATGAAAAGGAACATTAGATACAGAGATGATTCAACATGTAAAAGATGCAAAAGAAGGCTATAGATTACTCTAATTAGATTTGAAGACATTCTTGGATCTAAATATATGTTCTATATAAAGCCTGTGGCTGAGACTTGGAGAAGGGTGATAATAAGTAACATGATGTCACTCCAGCTTGGAGAAATAAAGCTGTGCAAAAATAATGTGCCAACATTTTCCTACCAGAGACCATACCTACTAGACAACACTAGCCGAGGCTGTTTTTAATTCGACATGAGTTTGGCCATTCTTGCTATTTTTCCCTGACAAATTATCACTTCTTTTTGAGGCCTTTAGATTTCCTTATTTTAACAAGCTCTGCCATTTATCTACTGTCTGATATACCTTGCTTTCACAGTCTCCATCAGCCATTCATTTTTTAACTCATTTCCTTCATTTCACCTGTTTAGTAAATATTGACTGAACACTCAGTAAATGCACCAGTTCTGTTCATTCCTAGACAAGCCTACTGACTTGAGACCCATGAGCCTACCTTGGTGAGTGTGCTTGCCTTCTTGTATCAACATTGCTAGGCCTACACCAACTCAACTCACAGGAGGTTAAGGCTAATACTTGACCTTTGCAGAACAGGGCAAAAATAGCTTTTATTGTTGTGAGTGGTAGTATTTGAATCCCGGACCTTATAATTGGTAGATTGGTACTCTACCACTTAAGCCAGTCTCCCAGCCCTTTAACTTCTTAATTATTTTTCAGATAGGATCTCATTTCTTTTTCTTTCTTTTTATTTTGAAGGGGGAGGACATGTTACCAGTCTCAGACAGTAGTTCTCCTACCTGGCATTACAGTGTGTATCACCACACCCAGTATATTTGTTTGTTGAAGTAATGGGTCTTGATCTTGGATCCTAATGGTTGCTAGGGAGGCACTCATTGTTGTTGTTGTTATTATTATTAGTAGTAGTAGTAGTATGTCGGTAGTGGGGCTTGAACTCTGAGCCTGGGGGCTGTCCTTGAGCTCTTCAGTTCAAAGCGAGCACTCTAACACTTGAGCCACAGCAGCACTTCTGGTTTTCTAGTTGTTAATTTGGAGTCTCACAGACTCTTCCTGCCTGGGCTGGCTTTGAAGCATGATCCTCAGATTTCAGCCTCCTGAGCTAGGATTACAGGCATGAGCCACCAGTGCCCGGCTTCTTATTATTTTTAAAAGTAGGGTCTTCCTTTATTCTGGGGTGCATGCCTAGCTGCAGTCTACAAATGATAAACTTCCTGTTAGCTAGGGTAACAGACAGACATCATCCAGCTCAGCAATTTGTTGAGAAGGAGTCTCAAGAACTTTATTCTGCCTGGGCCATCCTTGAACTATGATCCTAACAATCTTAGCCTCACAAGTAGCTAGGGTTACATATGAGAGCCACTGGTACCCACCCACACTTGGCATATTGTTTGAGGTAGGGGATTTGCTAAAATTTTTCCCAGGCTGCCTTTCAGTTTCACCTCCTGGGTAGCTGGGGATTATGGTGTAAGCCCTCACATGCAACATGAATGTAGTTATTTTTTTCTTTTTGCTGGTCCTGGGGCTTGAACTCAGGGCCTGGACTCTGTCCCTGAGCCTCTCTGTGCTCAAGGCTAGAGCTCTACCACTTGAGCCACAGTGCCACTTCCAGCTATTTGGGTGGTTTATTGGAGAGAAGAGTTCACAGACTTTACTGCGTGGGCTGGCTTTGAACTGTGATCCTCAGATCTCAGCCTCCTGAGTAGCTAGGATTACAGGCCTGAGCCACTGGCACCCAGCTGAGTGTTATTTTTTTAACTCTCAAGTTAGCATGTGCCATAGAAAATTTGAATTTGTTGTATGTATGTATGTATGTATGTATGTATGTATTTTTGTGCTAAACGTGGGACTTCAACTCAGGGCCTGGGCACTGTCTCTGAGCTCTTGTGATCAAGCCTAGCACTCTACCACTTGAGCCACAGCTCCACTTCTGGCTTTTTGAGTGGTTAATTGGAGATAAGAGGCTCAAAGATTTTCCTGCTTCAGCTGGCTTTGAACCATGATCCTCAGATCGTGGCATCCCGAGTATCTAGGATTATTAAGCCCGAAGCATCTACCTCTTACTATTTTCTTAAAGAGAAGTTTTAGATTCATGAGAAGAACTGAGCAGAAAGTATAGGATTTCCCAAAAAAAAATTTCCCCACCCCATCTTTCCCCACCAATAGCATTCAAATGGTTATTATAACTGGTAGATCATAGAATCTCACAATAAATCAATTCCTCACAGGCCAGCCAATTTCCATGAAGGTATTTCAATTATCCCTATGTTTGGTAAATACAAGATCTGTATTTCTGAAAAGAACAAATGAATAAATCTGGAAACTATTTCATAAGGGTTGGAGGACCCACTGAACAGTTTTGTTTGTGGCATTACAGTTGTAATTGTTTATGAAGGAATTCTCCAGTGAATCAGAATAGTAGTGGATTCTTCCAAGAAAGATTTGTAAGACTGTGATAAAATACTTTGCCTGAAATGTGGTAGTTAATTTGTTGCATTATTTACAACTTACAACAGCATTTTTGTTATTAGGTTGTACTTTTAGTGTATCACACTCCAAAAAGACACTGACAACTGGAAGTATCAGATACAAAGAATGGGAAGAAGAACTGTTAGAACAGTGGGGAAACTTCAATTCACACATAACAGAGTGCTGGGGGTTGGCAGTGATTTAGTAATTTAGCAATTTGTAACACCCTGGCAGATACTCAAGAGTTTAAGATCTTGTGAGCCTCTCGTTTATCTTTTGGGAATTTCTTTTGGGGTTTGAACTCAGGGCCTCACACTTACTAAGCAGGTGTTCTACCAACTTGAGCTAGCCTAATCTTGAGTGTTTACCACCAATTGCTTTCAATAGTTTATTTTGAAAAACCAAGGAGACCTTGCTTGCTTACGAAATGGTGCTTCTTGGTCTACTTCTGGTCCTCATGTGACAGGAGATGAACTGAAACATTCTGCCCAAAGGAGGGAGTTTTTGACAGCCAGTTTAGCTCAGGCACACTTGTTCCTTTGAACTTATTTTGACATATGAAATTTACATCATTATAGTAAAGAAGGTAACGCTTTAAGGGGCTGTCCATCGATTTTTTAAAAATCTGTAGCAGGAAATGCCACAGAGGTGATTACAAAATGGGAACTAAAATAAATCTCTCTCTGAAAGTCAGCCATAATGTTGGACATGATTTTTCCCTATAGTTTCATGTAATGCTGGGCAGAAATAATAATCAAAATGAAATGATACTAAAAGTTTCTAGCCATAGTAGAAATTATAATAAACTATAACCCATAACTAAAAAGCTCATTATTATGATTTGAATATGTTTTGAAAACTAGGCTAAAATACAGCATCATATCCATATTATATTTTAATAGAAAACTACATTCAAATTTTTATGCAGTATACTTTTAGACTCTCATTTCCATATCTTTGAGAATAATGTACACCAATTATTTAAGTGGTTGAGATTTATTTCAACATACATTAAATTTCTGCTGTATAGATTTTCATAAGAATTCCTGAATGGTTTTACTCAGTATACAAGCAACTAATCCATATAACTCATATATCATGCTTGATGCAATTATGTAATAAAGTGACTTTGATTTTTGTGGCTTACATTCTTGTCTTGTTCAAAGGTCTAAATGACTTTCAGAGATTAATAAGACTTAATAATTTAACGAGACTCCTGCAGTGCTTCTTGTAAGTGAAAATGTTTTTGTGATTGGGATAGTCAGAACAAATGTTTTCAAGTTTGAATGTTTCTATCTTGAATTAGAAAGTAAGCCCGTATTATATAGGCAATTAGTGAACACACAGTATACCTAGCTCATGAATAAGCAAAAGTCCTTATTAAGAAGTTGATTATGTGAAAAACCAAATAGCAACAAGAACTTTCAAGTAGGCCTGCTTGTGCTTACGTTAGATGCTCTAGGTTTTGTTGCTATGTCTGCTGTGGTACTTTCACATCTTGTTTTCACCTGCTTCATCACATTGCTATCAGGGTATCTGTCTTAAAATGTTCAGGGACTCTGGAAAGCAGACAAAGTTGACTTGTTAGTATTGGGTTTAAAGTAAGAGCAAAAATGTGGTCTGGGAAAAAACTTCAAAGGCTTCCTCTGGGTAAATGCCTGACAAGCCATTGCGGGCATGTACTCAGCCTGCGGAACATGCCTGCTTATCCCAACTTTTGAATGTCTTCCAGACTCTTGAGGCTGGCTGCAAGGTGACTCCTACATTATTTAATGTGCGTTTTACAATTGCTACCAGACTAGACTTATAATTGCTTTAAAGATCTTTACTTTCTGTAAAAATAAATAAGATGCATGTTCAAACTATTAAGATGTTCCATCCTTTTAGCTCCCATAAAAACACTCAAAGAAAAGTAACCACTTGGGAGAAGAGCTATATCAAAGGATTTTCTAGTAATGTCTACTCAATCCAATAACTTTGCTTTGCTTTACCTAAAGAGTAGGCGTTACTTCTATCTAGGTATGAAGTATTTTAGGAAGCTTTTGTTGTTTTGTTTTGTGATTGCCAGTGCCATTCAGACTTAGGGGAAAAATATTAAAGCGTTGGCTAATTGAGATTGAAAAAGTAACTAGGACTTTTTGCTTCCTCAAACTTTCATCTGAGTAGCATCCTATCCACATGGAGAAAATCAGGCCACTTAATAGTATCCAGAAAACCACTTTAGGATTTTTAAAATAAGATTTGTAAAAATATTTTCTGCAAGAAAATGGCAGTGTGCAATGGCATTGTTTCTTTGAAAAGTTCTATATTTTTATTATTAGACAAATACAGAGAAACAATTTTGAGAATATAAAAATCACCTGCAGTTTTATAGCTCTCTACATGCTGTTTATGTGGTATAGATGGCAGCCTGGATGTTCTTCATGGGTCCTGGATTGGCTGCCATGTTTTCATGATTTCTCTTTACAGACTCTAATTGAGATTTTCCAAAATATTGCTGACACCAATCTTGCTGATTTCATTGCTGGACTACTCACCATCATCATCTGCATGGCTGTTAAGGAATTAAATGATCGATATAAACACAGAATCCCAGTTCCTATCCCTATAGAAGTAATTGTGGTAAGTGGAAGATACTTCATATCAGCTGGCTTGGCAAGCAAGGAATTGTTAAAACCAGTGGGGCCTGGTTTTTTGTTTCCCATCTTTTATTTTATTTCAGACCATAATTGCCACTGCCATTTCATATGGAGCCAACTTGGAAAAAAATTACAATGCTGGCATTGTGAAGTCCATCCCAAGGGGGTGAGTGTGGCGTTCCTCTTAGATAATGCTAACATAGTAAGCTAGTACTTTCTATTGAAAGGAAGCCTTTTATTACAAGTCTCACTTTACTGGTGCTCCTCCAATAGTTCCATGTGCCTGTGATCTTGAAGAAACACCCATTTCTGCAAAGCGTCAAATAGTACAGAAGCAGATAAAGTTCAAGCTATTTGTTTAAAAGCATTTTCTTTATTTTCTTAAAATGTCCTAGAATGTGCACATGTCACATGACACTCCTGATTTAACTCATATGTATAATTACAACAGAACAGAAACTCAGGCACAATTAGTAGCATTTCTTGCACGTTAGCAGTCTGCTTAAGGAACCAGGAATATTGGACCTAAATTCTCTACCATTCAGTTTAGTGACATAATAAAAACAATGTTGTTTGCATCTATAGATAAATTGCAGTATATTCAAGAGGAGTTTGTCATATATTTGGTAGTCTGATGAATTAGACCAAGGTTCTCAGTTAGGCACAGTGGCTTACACCTGTAATCCCAGCTACTTGGAAGGTAGTGGTCAGGATGGTCTCAGTTTAAGGCCAGCCTGGACAAAAAGTTAGTGAGATTCCTTCTCCCCCATTCTCAATCAATAAGCTGGATGTGCTGGTGTTCAGCTATTCTGGAGACTATGGGTAGGAGGATTGGATCTTAGACTAGTGAGTGAAAGTGTGAGACCCTTCCTGAAAAATAACCAAAGTAAAATGATTTCTGGAGGTGTGGCTCAAGTGGTAGAACACCTACCTAGCAAGTGTCAGGCCCTGGCTTCAAACACCAGTACAAATTAAACAAAGAATCTCTAGATCCCCAAGACCCCTCCTTTATCTTTGTTACCTGGTTGTTTGTTGCTAGAGAAATTCCCTTTTATGACAAGGGTGGTTATAATAGCCAAAGCCTCACCTCAATCTTATAAAATGCCAGTGAGAGTTTTTACAAAATTCACAGTGAACTGGGTGTGGTGGCACACACCTAAAATCCTAACTGTTCGAGAGGCGGAGGCAGAAAAGATTGTTAGTTGAGGTCAACCCAGGGAAAGTTAGCAAGACCCTATCTCAAACACAGAATACAAATCAACAGGGGTGTGGCTCAAGTCACAAAGCAGTTGTGAGAGGCCCTGGCTTCAATCCCTAGTCCTACCAAGGAAAATAAAATACGCACAGAATAGACAAAGTGTCTCATACTATGATTTGATCACAGAATCCCAGAGGTTTATTATATGTGTAACATTAACTTACAATGCTCATGACTAGAATTGGCTGTTAATCAGTAGGTGGCTCTGCCCTTATATCTAATGCAGGGACCTTACATTTGATCTTTGTTTTCTGGCTGGTAACAGAAACTCCTCAGGCTACCTGATTCCAGTGTTTCTTCCCCCCAAAAATGAGAAAATGGACAGAGAGAGGGGGGAGGAGGGAGAGAGAGAATGAGAACCCTGACATCTTCTTGACTGATTGAATATCTTATACTGTCTTCTAATATAATAATAATAAACATTATTATTATTATTTGGTGCCAGTTCTGGGGCTTAATCTCAGGGCATGGGCATTGCCTCTGAGCTTTTGTTTAAAGCTAGTGCTCTACCACTTAAGCCGCAGCTCCACTTCTGGCTTTTTGGTTGTTACTTGGAAATAAGAGTCTCATAGACTTTCCTGTCTGGGCTGGCTTTGTACTGAGATCCACCGGTACCTGGCTCTAATGTCAGTTTTTAAAAATACTTGAAAAAAACAACACCTGAACAATGGCTAACACCTGTCATCCTAACTACCCAGCAGGCTGAGGATCTCAATTCAAAGCCCACCCAATCAGGAAAGTTTAGAGACTCTTATCTACATATAACCAGCAAAAATCCAGAAGTAGAGGTGTGGCTCAAGGGGTAGAATACCAGCCTTGAGGGAAAAAGCTGAGGGACAATACCAAGGCTCAACATTCAGGCCTCGGTACTGACACACATAAAAGACAACTGGCTACATGAGATTCAGTTGCATATTGCCCATCAGGGTATTTCTCAAATATGCCTTTTTGCAAAAATCTTGAGATCCATTTAAACAGGTTCCTGGCTTCCACCTCAAACCCACTGAGTGCAGAATTCCAGAGGAGGGGCTCAGAGAATTATTATTTTTCAAAAGAGCCTCAGGTGATTTTGTACTAGGTAAATTTGGGAATCTTTATATCAGAAAGTCAACATTTTGGCAGTGAATTCTAAAAGTGGAAAGAGGAAGTGGCGCTGTAGCTCAAGTGGTAGAGCGCTCGCCTTGAGTTGAAGAGCTGAGGGAAAACGCCCAGGCCCAGAGTTCAAGCCCCACGACCGACAAAAAAATAAAAAAATAAAAGTGGAAAGAATTTAATAGTAAAAGATACAAGGGGGCTACTTGGGTTTCGAGTTTTGACTCTAACAATTAGGTTATTTAAAGTTATAAACAATTACATAAAGCATATTTCCATAGCTCTCTCTTGCCTGGCTTCCTAATATGTACCAGTTGTACGTGGCCCTCAGCACATGCCCTGTCCCATAGATTCATGTTGCAGTAGTTGCTCTGGGGAATCCATTGTTTCTGGCTTACATTCCCTCCTGGTGCTCAGCAGAACTTTATGACTATTCTCTTCCTCTTCTGAATGTGGGTCTTTGCCTCTTGCCCTTGGGTTTAATAAAGCTGAATCCTCTGAC
This sequence comes from Dipodomys merriami, assembly GCF_024711535.1. NCBI lineage: Eukaryota > Metazoa > Chordata > Mammalia > Rodentia > Heteromyidae > Dipodomys > Dipodomys merriami. The sequence goes on along the minus strand of NW_027206068.1, from coordinate 25,747,011 downwards.
AGACCACTGGTCAGCTAATTTACCATGCCTGACCCCCAGGATTATGAATTCTTGCCCCCCAAATCAGGGCAGTCACCTCATTGTGAACAGCTCTGTCTTCCTCACATAGCACCTACCTCACAGTAGCTGATCAAAAAAGACAATTTTTTCATACCTGTGTTTGGAAAATAAGGAAGCAGAACAGAGAGAGAGAGAGAGAGAGAGAGAGAGAGAGAGAGAGAGAGAGAGAGAGAGAGAGAGAGAGAGAGAGAGAGAGAGAGAGAGAGAGAGAGAGAGAGAGAGAGAGAGAGAGAGAGAGAGAGAGAGAGAGAGAGAGAGAGAGAGAGAGAGAAGAAAGAAAGAAAGAGAAAGAGAAAGGAAGGAAGAAAAAGAGGAAGGAAGAAAGAAGGAAAGACAGAAAGATAGAAAGACAGAAAAAGACAGAGAAAAAGAAAGAAAAAGGAAGGAAGGAAGGAAGGAAGAAAGGAAAGAAAGAGAAAGGAAGAAAGAAAAAGAGGAAGGAAGAAAGAAGGAAAGACAGAAAGATAGACAGAAAAAGACAGAGAAAAAGAAAGAAAAAGAAAGAAGGAAGGAAGAAAGGAAAGAGAAAGAGAAAGGAAGGAAGAAAAGAGGAAGAAGAAAGAAGACAGAAAGATAGACAGAAAAAGACAGAGAAAAAGAAAGAAAAAGGAAGGAAGAAAGGAAGGAAGGAAGGAAGGAAGGAAGAAAGAAAGAAAGACAGACAGACAAACACATACAAAAAAGGCCTTTGTTAGCTGATCTCACTTGGTGACACTGAAACAATTCCAGTGAAATAAGCATGATTGAGGAAAAAAGGGGTAGGGTAAAGACATTAGAAATCAAATTGTTTAAATAGGGATACAGGTGGACCCATTGCAACAATGAAATGTACAAGACACTATGTCAAAAAACAAACTTACAATTTAGGCCCGGGGTGGAGGGGGGAGTACAGTTGTAGAGATGGGAGGGAAGGGATGGTAGGGAAAAAACAAAGGAGAAGGCAACAATGCTTGATAAGAAATGCACTCATTACCTTGCTCATGTAACTGTAACCCCTCTGTACAGTATTTTCACAATAAAAACGTTTTTTAAAAAAAGAAAACAATGAGGAAAGGAAAATTCTCAAGTGGCTGAGGTGAGTACTGCAGAAGAGGAGCAAAGAGAGAGACTGGTTTCCCATCGTGTGTGTGTGTGTGTGTGTGTGTGTGTGTGTGTGAATGTGTATGCGTGTATGTGTATAAGTACACTTATTCCTAGTACTGAGGTTTTAACTCAGGACTCAAGCTTGCTAGGCCAGCACTCTACTACTTGAGCCACACCCCCAGCATTTTTGCCTTAATTTGGCTCTTAAATAGGATCTCATCCTTTTGCTTGGTTTAGCCTTGGACTTCAGTCCTCCTGCCTCCACCTCCTGAGCCGCTGCCATTACACTACTTCCGGCTTCAGTTTCCCACTGATGTTCTTCCTGCTGCCATTACACTACTTCCGGCTTCAGTTTCCCACTGATGTTCTTCCTGTGTCCTTTTCCTAACTCAGCTACTACTGGCAGCTTCTTATTATTCTATTGAGGTCTAGGAGCGCAAGTTAGGCTCAGTCAGTCTCCCAAAGCAGTGTTCTCTTGGACAGCTCAAAACCATGACTGTCCTCCTCTCTACACCCTTCCTGGTAAAAACATACAACCTTTCTATGTCTGGTGGGTCTGGGAATCCCACTGGGATTCACTCACACTGAGAGCCAATCCTTCGCATCAGCAGCAGGACTCTAAAATAGCCAACCACAGCCTGTCTTGCTCTTCATGCAGTTGACTCATAGCCCAAGTCTTTAATGGGTCCAGTGCCTCACTGTGTTCCTCTGTGCAGAGTACTTAAAAGTGGCACAGGGAAGAACATCACAGTAGGGTGGGAGGGCTAATAATATTGCAAAGATTCTTTCCTACCTGTCTGCTTTGAAGTCCCTGGCACACTTTAGCTGAAGGGGCGGCACATTTGCCAAATGTTCATGGTCAAGCTAAGGAAAGACAGTTAGGTTATGCTTTTCATGCCTAGTTCAATTGTAAGTTGATTTGTCCTTCAGGACCCACTCCTCCTTGTCCTCACTTCCAGTTAAGTACGTATTCATCCACTCCCTCCTTTATGGGCAACTGGAAATGTTCCCTCATTATCAGGTTAGGCAAGGTTGGCTGGGGCCAAATAGGTACCCTGATTGCATAAGCATTCAACACACTAGCAGGAAATCTTACTCAGATGTCTATTTAGGATCTCATTTAGTATGGGGGCAAATAACTGATACTATTTAGGTCCAGCAAGACAGTATAAATGGCAGCAGGTGCATAGCAGTTTTTAATCCTCCCAGGGTAGACTGAGCATCTATTCTGTGTCCAGACACTAATTATTAAAATATTTAATTGAATTCAAGAGAAGAATGCAGAGTCCTATTTGTCAGCTGAGCAAACAGAATTGGTAGATTGCAATATCATGCCAACGTTACTCACAGACTGATCAGATGTCCTTTGGTTTCCGTTTTTGTTGTTGTGTTGTTTTTCTTTCAAATTTCACTTTGTTTAACCCTCACCATGAAGGATCAGGTACTATTTGGAGAAACACAAAGCCAGGCAGTGGACATCAAGCTACCAGTAAAGCTAAGCTCCTTGTAGGACTGGAAGGCTATCATGGTAAGCCTGGGTTACCAGAAATAAAGGTCACATCTTTATTCCTTCCCCTCCTCCTCTCTTCCCTTCCTCTCCTCCCCTCCCCTTCCCTTCCAGAACTGGAGTTTAAACTCAATGCTTGCTAGGCAGGCTCTCTAAGCAACCCAGAGTCATGCCTTCAGCCCTGTGACTTGTCTTCATATGCTGTCAGTCTATCATCACTAGAATAACTTTCTATATTCCATATTGAATCTTTCTGTATTTCTATATTATGTTCAAAGACCTTTAAAGTGCAATTGTATAGGGAGAAATACTTTGTGTGAAGTGGCAGAGATCGAGTTATATGGTATCAAGGAAATCAGTAACAACATTTCTTCATGGCAGAGGGCTGGAAGAGACTTTCTAATAGGGGAACAAAGAAATCAGCTAGGGAGCTAGTGCTGACTTCTGATTTAAAAAGCAGATGCTACTATTTATGCCTTCATCCTCTTGGGCCATATACTTTCATGCGATGAGTGGATATAGCACTTGGGTAAGGTACAGAAAAACTGTTGATCATCTCAGCATTTTTCACTCCCTAGGTTTTTACCTCCTGTGCTCCCGCCGGTGAGCTTGTTTTCAGATATGTTGACGGCATCCTTTTCCATCGCCGTGGTGGCTTATGCTATTGCCGTGTCTGTCGGGAAAGTGTACGCCACCAAGCATGACTATGCTATTGATGGGAACCAGGTATGTCCCTTCTTTCGCTGGGCTGGTTTTATAGGGCTGCAAACAGGGGAAGGGTGTAAATGGGAACCCTTTCTGGAGTAGCTAAAGAAGAGTTGGTATCTTCCACTGGTCTTTATTGGGGTGGCTTTCCCCTCTCAAGCTTGCTAATTCGGAACCCTTTTAAAATATGCATGCTGCATCACTGTGCTTTCTATGACATAAATGAGTAATCCTAATTTTAAAAGAGCTAATCAGGTCATAACCAATATTCCAAGCCAATATATTACATCAGACTAAGAGTTCTTCACCTAGCTTGGTATCTAGAAATTTGCCTACTTTCCTTTTTTCTTTTTTTTCTTCCTTCCCTTCCCTTCCCTCCCTCCCTCCCTCCCTCCCTCCCTCCCTTCCTTCCTTCCTTCCTTCCTTCCTTCCTTCCTTCCTTCCTTCCTTCCTTTCTTCCTTCCTTCCTTCCTCCCTTCCTTCCCTTCCCTTCCCCTCCCTTCTCCTCCCTCCCTCCCTTCCTTCCTTTTCCTTCCTTCCTTCCTTCTTTCCTTCCTTCCTTCCTTTTCTCTTTCTCTTTCTTTCTTTCTTTTCTTTCTTTCTTTCTTTCTTTCTTTCTTTCTTTCTTTCTTTCTTTCTTTCTTTCTTTCTTTCTTTCTTTCTTTCTTTCTTTCTTCTTTCGTTCTTTCTTTCGTTCTTTCTTTCTTTCTTTCTTTCTTTCTTTCTTTCTTTCTTTCTTTCTTTTTCTTTCTTTCTTTCTTTCTTTCTTTCGTGTGTGTGTGTGTGTGTGCCAGTACTGGGGCTTCAATTCAGGACCTAAGAACTGTCCTTTAGCTTTTTCATTCAAAACTGGAGTTCTGCCACTTAAGCCATAGCTCCATTTCTGCACTTCTGGCTTTTTTGATTTTTGTCTTTGAGTTGTTTCTATTTTTGTTTTTCTGGTTAGAGAGAAGAGTCTCATGGACTTAACTGCCCAGGCTAGTTTTTAACTATGGTCATCAGATCTCAGCATCTCAAGGAGCAACAATAATAGTCACAAGCCACCAACACCTTGCTTGATAATTGGTTTTCTAAAGACAACCGTACTATGATTTTTTAAAAGACAATAAAAACCATACATCAAAGCTATGATCAGTTTACATTGATGCAGTTCACTGTGCAGTTAATATATACAGGACAATCTTGATTGGCATAGGTACATTGCCAGGTGAGCTGGCTTTACCCTGCTTATAGACCTACGCACAGCAGGGCAATTACAGCAGAATAATAGCTCTGACAGTTATAACACGCTTTATTGCAACTATCTAACCACAGAAAAATACCATGACAGATATAACAGTGAACAAAAACCTTTTGAATATAGGATCTTGTTGTTTCTTGTCATCCTTAAAATTAACTGACAGTACTTGAGCCTCTCTTATGGTCTATGGAGTTCAAAACTTCTCTTGGCATAAAAGATCTCTAAATACATGTGTGGTGTGTGAGAGAGAGGGAGGGAGAGAGAGAGGAAGGGATGGAGGGAGGGAGGCAGAGACAGAGAGAGGGAGGGAGGGAGGAGAGAGAGAGAGAGAGCGAGAGCGAGAGAGAGAGAGAGAGAGAGAGAGAGAGAGAGAGAGAGAGAGAGAGAGAGAGAGAGAGAGAGAGAGAGAGAGAGAGAGAGAGAGAGAGAGAGAGACTGGGGCTTGAATTCAGGGCCTGGGTTCTGTAGCTTAGAATTTTTAATCAAGGTTGGTGCTCTGCCACTTGAGCCCAACAGCTCCATTTCTGGATCTTTGCTGGTTAATTGGAACTTAAAGTCTCAAGGGCTTTCCTGCTTGGGCTGGCTTCCACCACCATCTTCAGATCTCAGTCTCCTGAGGAGCTAGGGTTACAGACTCTGCGAGCCACTGGTGCTCAGTTTCTAAATTCTTGTAAGACTTTTTATAGGGTATGTTTGGAAGATTCTTTTAACATGCTTCCTTAGACACTCCTCAGAGGTCTAGAGAACATTCTGCTTACTACCTGGTCATTTCGTCTCTCCCACAGGAATTCATTGCCTTTGGGATCAGCAACATCTTCTCAGGATTCTTCTCTTGTTTTGTGGCCACCACTGCGCTGTCCCGCACAGCTGTCCAGGAGAGCACTGGGGGAAAGACACAGGTAGGGAACCACAGCCTGGTGATGCTAATCACAGAGAACAGAGCCGGGAGCAGCAGCTCAGCAGACTGCTACGCTGAACGGGACAATTGGCCTTTGAGAGGAAAGGGACGGTGTCTCCTCATGTGAGCCACTTGGGGCCTACTCATCTCTTTACCTCATCCCTCATCAAAAGCCTCTTAAAAAGCAACACTTGTGCTTCCCCAAGACAGTAATTCCCAAGTTGCTCAGCGCCAGAGCTCGCCTGAGGAGAATCCCGCTTACTGTGCAGCCAAGCCAACAACACAGTGTCAGCAATGAACAACACGGAGGGGCCCATTTCTTACCTGAGGGGAGGGAAGACTGAGGCAAAGCCCTTCAAGGTTTTGTGAGTTATTATATTTTTTAGGAAAGTAAAAAGCACTCTTCACATTTCCTTTGCTAGGGTCAGGAACTTCCTCAGAGGCCTTTGGTCCCACAGAATGACAGAGGCCTTTGGTCCCACAGAATGACCATTTGGTAGCCAAGAGTATTTATGTTTTGGTGTGCATGTACACACACACACACACACACACACACACACACACACACACACACACACACACACACACACACACACACACACACACACACACACACACACACACACACACACACACACACACACACACACACACACACACACACACACACACACACACACACACCCCTACCTGTCCTGGGGCTTGAGCTGAGGGTTTGGGTGCTGTCCCTGAGGTTTTCTGAGCCACAGCTCTACTTCTGGCTTTTTGGTGGTTAATGGGAGATAAGAGTCTCACAGAATTTCCTGCCAAAGTTGGCTTCCAACTGTGATCTTCAAGAGCCTTCTGAGTTGCTAAGATTATAATCATGAGCCACTGGTACCAGCTAGTGTTTTTCTGTTTGTTTTTAGTTTTTGATGGTTTGCACCTGCCAGCAGGCATGCTACCATTTGAGCTATGCCCTCAGGTCTTTTGCTTTAGTTATTTTTGAAACAGGCTTCACATTTGTGTCTGGGGACTGACTTAGACCACAATCCTCCAATTCATGTTTCTCAAGCCTTGAAACTGTGATTCCCCCTGATCTTCCTATCTCTGCCTCCTGAGTAGCTGGGATTACAAGAGTGAGCCATTATGCCCAACTTTTAAAGGATTTTATTTATTACACATTATTATTACTGGCTGGAAAAACAACTGACTCCAGCAATGACTACCCAGGAAGAGCTACCACTATGACCACAGTATGGATGAGGTCCCCCTCCTATTTACAAGAACTTCTTCGAATCTTGTGGATCCTTTGAAACAAAGATTTAATTTTAAAATTCTCTGAATTGTTCTTAAATTTTTCTTTGGTTGTGGGTCTTGAATTCTGGGCCTGGGCACTGTCCCTGTGCTCTTCAGCTCAAGTCTAGCGCTCTACCTCTTGAGCCACAGCACCACTTGGTTTTCTGGTGGTTAATTGGAGATTAACCATCATGGACTTTCTTTGTGAGGCCCAGCTTTGAACCATGATCCTCAGATCTTAGACTCCTGAGTAGCTAGGATTACAGGCGCAAGCCACCAGAGCCCAGCTTTGTTCTTAACTTAAAAAAAAAAAAAAGGAAACCTATCAGGTTTTAAGGAAGCAGGTAAAAGAATTCAGCCTTGTGCCAGACACTGGTGGCTCACTTCTGTAATCCTAGCTGCTCAGGAGGCTGAGATTTGAGGATTGCAGTTCTAAGCCAGCCCTGGCAAAGAAAGTCCCTGAGACTCTTATCTCCAATTACCTGCCAGAAAACCGGAGGTGGCGCTGTGGTATAAAGTGATAGAGTGCTAGCCTTGAGCAAAAAGAGCTCAAGGACAGCATCCAGAGCCCTGAGTTCAAGCCCCACAAATGGGGGATGGGGGAAGGGAAACAGCCTTAGCACCAGGAACCATAACAAAAAGTCTGATGCCAAGGGAAACAGTCAGGGTCGTTTCAGAGTTGCCCATTTTATAGCACAGCTGTCAGCAGCAAGAGGACTTGCTGCTTGCTTTGGAGACAAGGCATTCAAAAACTCTTCAGGGCACACAGTCCTGAGTGGGTGCAGGCAAATCTCTTCCCCTGATGGTACTGGTAGACTCAAATGGAGGCCTGGGCTGGCAGCCCCAGGAAGAAATGCTCATGTAAAGTGACCTTCTTGGCAGAGGGCTTGGGGATAATGGTGTTCTGGTAAGCTAATAGCCTCTGCCACACACTGGCATGTATTATATTTAGGAATGAAGGATGCCAGGATTTCAGCACTGAAGAAGGAAACAAGTACAGAAATGGCTTGATACTTAATTACTGAAATGTATACTAAGTTCTAGGGTTGAGAGTCCAAGTTCCTGGACTGGAATCCAAGGACCTGTGACCAAATAAACTGACAGGTGTCCTCTTAGGCTGGTTTTCTCATAAGCTGAATTTTGGGTTTCATTGTCTATGAAATGATAATAATAACTGTACCCATTTTACAGTGTCATTGTGTGAATTAAATTTAAAAAGGATTCCATATCTTGGAGTTCAGTTTGATTGGCATCATTTTATATGGTCATATGTACATAGCAATCGAGCTATTGTGATCCTCTGCTAGGACTAGCCTCGACTTATACTAATTATTACAAATAAGGGAAACCATAGAGCCTATGTTTCTTTGGGTCTGGCTTTCTTAACAGGATTTTTCCCATTTCCTTACAAATGGGGCAATGACATTCTTTCTATTGAAATGCACTTTATAGCTTGGGATGGAAGAGAGTTGGGGGAGGGGAGGGAAAGTGGGAAAAACAAAGGAGGAGGTAACAATGTTTGACAAGAAATATACTCATTACCTTACTGATGTAACTGTAACCCCTCTGACATCACCCTTACAATAAAAGTAAATTAAATTTAAAAAATAAACATAGAGTAGGAAACAGCAAAGGATGGTAATGTTGATAAACTTGATTATGCCATTCCTCAAGGTAATAATTTGCATCTTGGTATTGCTGATACATTATTGTGCCAGGCACATAAGAAACACTTGGCAGGGCTGGGAAGGTGGCTCAGTGGTAGAGTGCTTGCCTTGCATGCATGAGGCCCTGGGTTCGATTCCTCAGCACCACATAAGCAAAAAGAAAAAAGCCAGAGGTGGCGCTGTGGCTCAAGTGGTAGAGCGCTAGCCTTGAGCTGAAGAGCTGAGGAACAGCGCCTAGGCCCAGAGTTCAGGCCCCACGACTGGACCAAAATAAATAAATAAATAAAGGTACTGGGTGGGATTAAAAAAAAAAAAAAAAAAGAAACACTTGGCATATATTTGCTGAGGGGCTGCGTAGAAGAATGAAGGTTGGTAAAGAGCGACTGCTCTCAGCCTATTGATAGATTGTAGAAGAGCTAAATGCTGTCACTGCTCTTTCTCTGACCCTCCCCTGATGTCAGCTGACTCATGAAAAAGTCATTCTGATTGCAAACTACTCTGCAGTTCTGGCAACCCCTTCACCCAATGATAATAATTTGCTCAGAATTGGGTCTGCTCATAGATATCAAATCTAAAAGAATTTCTCAGAAACTAGCCTTGCAGAGTAAATACAAGCAATTGATCCTTCACTGATTTTAGCCTAGAATTGGAGACTTATATTAGACATACTTGATGAATAGGTGGCTATCTTCATCTCTTCCATTAATTCAGAAATCCATTTTCTATCCGTGGTTAAGATGTAAGTGGCTCAGTAAGTATTGGTTAAGTATTAGGAAGTAAAGGAAGAAGGAAAAGCGGGGGGCAGAAGGAGAGAAGGAAGCAGGTGATTATCTTCTCTGCTTTAACAGGAGAGGCAAAGCTGGCTGAAGTGCTAGGTGCCTGGAGGTGTGGTTCAGGAAGAACACAGAAAAAAGGAGCTAGACAGACATACATCCTGGGCTTTATAGTGCCTCAAAATCACAGTTCCCATACAATGCTGCTCCAGGCTGAGCCACATGTAATCTGAGCATAAATCATCAATTTGCCAGATAGAAAGAATGTTTCCTAGTTAAGTTTCTGAATTTCCTTTTCACATTTGCTGTGTCTGCCTCCTTTTAACTCTGACATCTTGCACTAGGCAGTACTTGTGTTCAACATGTTTTCTCCTATTGCTTCCTCTCTGACTCCTTTGCTTCTGGTCCCCTGTCTTCTTCTCTCCTGTGTTCCAGAGCTTCTAGTCTTCACTTCTGCCATGCCCCAGCTCTCTCAGCAGAGAAAGTCATCTGATCAAACCAGACAATAGTCCCTGCCCCCTCAGCTTCTCCCTTACTATCTATGGATCTTAGCAGAGCTTTTGCCAGCAAAGGTAACGTTTCTGAGCTTCCTTTACTCTGCTACTGCCCTGTCGCTGCAGCTGCCTTGGGGGAAAAGTTGAGAGCCTGTGTCTCTGTTGAAGGAAGAAGGAAACACAGTCTCCCACTTCTGAGTGTGCCAGTGAGGTACTAGAATCTGCAGTAGGATGGGTACATTGATTTTCCCTTTCCATGTCATTAGGGCCATCAGGGTCAGCAGGCTGCTGCTTTAACAATGCAGAAGAAGCAGACATGCGCCATGAGAATGTATTTCTCAAGAGCATGACAGTAATCTCTTTGTGGGAAAGAGAGTGTCTATATGCCCTGCATGTCAAATGACAAGGAGGTTGTCTTCCTAAATCGACACCAAAACTATCAGTGTAATAGTTTGTCAAATTATTGTAGAAACTATAGGTATAATCACTGGTATAGATGTCACTGTATAGGTATAACTGTCTATACTTTAGCAGACTCAGTTCTACATCTTCTTTAATTTCCCTGCATAGTGCATGTGTGTATGTGTATGTATGAATATAGACACAGATGGCTTTTTTGTTCAGTTCTGTGTGATCATGACAAATGAGGCTCATTTCTCTCCATTTTGAGCAGCAGGGGAGTGCCAGGGGAGCCCCAGGTGTGCCGGGAGAAGCCCTTTGTGCACACCTTGTGCTGAGCCAGAAGGCACAGGGCGGAGGATGAACTTCCTCATGACAGCGTGTGTCTTTCAGATTGCTGGAATCATCTCTGCTGGGATTGTGATGATTGCCATTGTGGCCCTCGGGAAGCTTCTAGAACCCCTGCAGAAGGTATAACCCTCCTTTCTGTATGCAGAACTTGTCATTTTTTTCTTCACTTTGCTACCAAAGAACAGGAGACTTAGAAATCATCCCATGGAAGCCATTTCCCTGAATAACACAACGTTGTCTGTCTTTCCCGGCAGTCAGTCTTGGCAGCTGTTGTGATTGCCAACCTGAAAGGGATGTTTATGCAGGTGTGCGATGTCCCTCGCCTGTGGAGGCAGAATAAAGTTGATTCTGTAAGTCGTCCTCCACCCATTTTCCTTTTCTTTTCTTTTTGTCGGTTGTGGGGTTTGAACTCGGGACCTGGGTACTGTCCCTGAACTTTTTCGCTTAAAGCTAGCACTCTACCACTTTGAGCAACATTGACACTTTGGTTTTCTGGTAGTTAATTGGAGAAAAGAGGCTTCTGGATTTTCCTGCCTGGGCTGGCTTTAAACCATGATCCTCAGATCTCAGGCACCTGAGTAGCTAGGATTACAGATTTGAGCCACCAGCAGCTGGCCCATTTTTCTTAAATAAGGTTTGGTTCTTATAATGCTTCTTGTCATAGCCCTACATCTTCCTGTCTCCTTAGTGTTATTTGAATGTTGGAACCCCAGAGCAGAAATGAGAATGGTAGGGGTGAGTCAAAGCCTTGGTGTTTTCTATGTGAAGATTCTGTGTCTGAGAAAACTGGAAAAATTCATTTCCAGCGAGAATTATTTTCCTGGGGGCAGGGTAGAGGGGGGATTTCTTCTTTAAATCTTACTTTAAAAGGATAAATAAAACTCAAGGCAATGTTGTTGCCAAGAGGCTAGGTACTGAAATAAAATTTAAAAAACTCAAAACAATACACACAATACCAAAATGGATACTGATTTTGTAAGTAATGTAGCCTTCACAACTGTTCTGTAGGATTGTAACAACCAGAAGCTAAATTTTGTAGAGTTCTACTCTAATTTAGATGCACAAAAATGACTTTAAAAACTTGCTACATGTTGATATGCAAAGATTTCTAAGACAAATTATTAAGTGCAAAGAGACAAGAATAGAAATGTTGGAGCATATGCACTTACACAAAGACACCAGAAATAAAAAGGGAACAAGTAGGGAAGGAGGCTGAGAAGGAGTAGAGAGAAGAAAGAATTATAAGCAAGATTTTTTTCACTGTTCATTTTTTTTGGGGGGGGGGTCTGGTCTGGGCCTGGGCGCTGTCCCTCAGCTCTTCAGCTCAAAGTTAGTGCTCTACCGCCGGGCGCTGGTGGCTCACGCCTGTAATCCTAGCTACTCAGGAGGCTGAGATCTGAGGATCGCGGTTCAAAGCCAGCCCGGGCAGGAGAGACCGTGAGACTCCTATCTCCAATAAACCACCAGAAAACCGGAAGTGGCGCTGTAGCTCAAGTGGTAGAGCGCTCGCCTTGAGCTGAAGAGCTGAGGGACAGCGCCCAGGCCCGGAGTTCAAGCCCCATGACCGACAAAAAAAAAAAAAAAAAAAAAAAAAGTTAGTGCTCTACCACTTGAGCCACAGTGCCACTTCCGGCTTTTTTTCTTTTTGCTTATGTGGTGCTGAGGAATCAAACCCAGAGCCTCATGCATGCAAGGCAAGCACTCTACCACTGAGCCACCTTCCCAGCCTCTCACTGTTCATTTTTTAAGTATTAATTCCCTTAAATACAATGGGTCAGTTGGTCTTCATTGGGAAGGCCAATTCTAACTTTAACCTAAAGGTAAAATGAAATCAGAGTATTTTTAAAAAGCTATAACTTGTGGATCATCAATATTACGTTTATAGCTAGTCATCACTTGATGGTGTCTGACATAATTCTTTTGTTTCCATTTCTCCCCTAGGTTATCTGGGTATTTACATGTGTAATGTCCATCATTCTGGGGCTGGACCTGGGTTTGCTAGCTGGTCTTATATTTGGACTATTGACTGTGGTCCTGAGAGTTCAATTGTGAGTACTATAAATCCCAGATTTCCTATGATAGGACAACATACCCCCACCTTTCTATGCTGTTTTGATATAGTGAACCTACATCCTTTCATGATAGTCACTAATATATTGCGTGGTTTTATGAGTTAAACACATGATTCTTTACAAACATTATCAAATTTAATCATCACAAATTCCTAAAAATAGGTTTGAGTCATCTATTCTATAGGTAAGAAAATTTAAAATCAGAAATGCCTAGTAGGACTTTTCCTAAGCTCACACAGTTACTAATTGAGAGAGCTGAGATTTGAACCCAGATAGAGCTCTCTCCAAAATCCATGCACTTAGCTGCATGCTCCACTGCTGTGTTCTCCTTAGTCGTGTTAAGGATAAATGATATGTGGTTTGGACAAAGACTGAGTTTGCTTTGTGGCTTATTCTTTACATAAAGATGAAGTATATGAGGCCCTGGGTCTAAGGTTTAGGACAACTGCTAAAGATATTGGAGCTTGTTTACCTCGTTTGGAGCTAGTAACCTATTAATTTTGCAACCCAGAACAGAACTCTCAAAGAGCTGATTATAACCAAAATTCATTCAAATCTGCCAAATAGGGCATAATTCAATAACTCACCCAATTTTGTGAGGTAAATGTCATTAGTTTCTGTGCAGAGTAGGAGCAGCAAAGATGTGGGCTAAATAAAGGGAGCCTAGAAGCAAATTTCTGGAAGAGTTAGGTTTGTTTGACTCTGACAGGCTTTGATCATATGTCCCCCCTGAGGCTCTCTCCCTCCTCAGTTCTTCTCTTGTCTTTGTAGACCCTCCTCTATACCTGTTCATGAGGCATAAAGGAAGGAGAAGCCTGGAAAACCATCAATAGAGATGTCTTCATACTTCTCCCATTCACCAGCTAGCTCTCCTTGCATTCCCTCCCTACTCTAGCATGGTGGTGGCTACTTAAAAGAGTTGTGGCTTTCTGCCTCAGCACATCAGGTGCCCAGGGTTCAGAAAGTGCTCATGAGCTTCCAAAGTGCCCGGTTTTCTGTTAGAGAAATAACTCAGAAACTGATTTAGGAGAAGTGCCGATATGCCTTTGTCTCTATGCTTACTTACGTGAACCTGGTTGAGAAGGAAGGATAATTACTGTCTAGTAATAGCCAAAGATGTGGGTTGGATTGGTTGTCGCAATTTGACAAATAGTTGAAGGAAAGGACACAAGCAGATAGTAAAAGAAATGGAGTGCTTTCTTATAGGAGTCAAACAGGTTGAAAGGGAAAGTCACAGACCCCTCAGACCCCTTCACAGATACTTATGAGGCGTGAAAAGTGGGAGTTGAGGCAAAGTTTATTTGAAAGTAAGACAAGATGCCAGAAGAAGCTGCAGAAAAGCCTCTTAGCTATTGGCAGGTTGGTATAAACCCATAACCCAATTTCCTGCCGGAGAGTACTGCCTTATGCCATCTATGGGAATGTATTCATCTCTTTCTTGGGAGAGAAAGATGAGCTTATGGACTTTAAATGAAAAATCAGCACAATGCAGCAAGCCAAGGAAAACTTGGTGGCACATTTTAGCTCTTGGTTTGGTAACCAGGCTTTTAGCCAACAAAAATCAATATCCTCCACAGTATTTAATTTCCAGTAATTATAATGCTGATCCAGAGAGCACAATACTCAAAGGACCCCAAACAGATAGTCTTTCTTTAGGAGCTACATTTAGCATATGTCCCTAGTCACACTTGAAGAAACATGGAATTTATCTGATTGCATCAGGAACAGGAAATCAACAGTCTGGTTGACAGGAAGGGCTTATTTCTGGTCCTCCCAGGCTGCTATTTCTATAAAAAGAGGCTAATTTGATCACTCTCAGACTCTCCGAACTTCATCAGGAAGTTGCCATAAGTCACAAATAAATGCCAGGCACCAAAGACTTGTAGGTTAAAGACAGGCTGTAATGTCCACACTCAGCTTTCTTACTGGGCTAAACCTCAGTTTACTCACTAATAAAAACAGGGTTATGGTAGGGCTTTGATAAGATTTAACATGTGAGAAAGCTCTTTGCTTATCCTACAAATTGCTATGCACGTGAAAGTATGATGCTCATTATTTCTTTCAGCCATCAAAAGAGAGTCACAGTTAGTTCCTCCTGCTCCTCCAGTTCTGCACAAACATCAGCTGTTCATTTTGGAGTTAGATACAGGAAAATGTCATCTGCAATAAGACAGAGTCCAAACACCAGAATGATGGGCTCTTTAGTAGCTGCTATTCTTTTTTTTTTATATTTTAGTCCTAAAAGTGGTTGTTCCCCCAAAAGAATCCTGATATTAAATTTTTCTTCTTTCAGTCCTTCATGGAATAGCCTTGGCAGCATCCCTAGCACAGACATCTACAAAAGTACCAAGATTTACAAAAATGTAAGTGCGTTTGTCAGACATCTGCTGGACGAGATGAGGGCTTGCTAGACTAGAATTGGAGGGTCATGGATTTTTCTCTTAGCCTCTTAGGGAGAAAATAGGCAAGACTTCTGTTGGGAGAGTCCATGAGTCATGGGAGTGTCATGAGAACTTTTGATGCAAAAAGGACAATTATAAATGGATTGTATGACTTTTATCCATGCTAGTTAAATGCATTTTTATATAAAGTCATTAGAAGGGGGATTTAAAAACAATTGGCAATTCGATTATTTCCAGATATTCAATCAAAATCTTATTTCTCTGCTTGGGAATCCTTAACTTCTATGAATTGCCGGAATAACCGAAAGATTTTCTTCACTCAGTTCTAACAAGAGATTTTCAAGTTTTCTGTCACCAAAGCCTTATGTGATGTTTACCTTATTTTTTGAATTGAGAGAAATAATATATAATGAAGAAAATTGGAAACAAGAAACAAAGAAATTTACTATCCCACTGATGGGCTTATGTTCATTGGTCACAAGTAAAATTGATTAGTGACTCTGAGGGGAAATAAAGATGAAAGCAAAGGAGGTAAATTAAGAAAATTCAAATTTAGGGCTGGGAAGGTTTCTCAGTGGTAGAGCGCTTGCCTTGCATGCCTGAGGCCCTGGGTTTGATTCCTCAGCACCACATAAGCAAAAAGAAAAAAGCCGGAAGTGGCCCTGTGGCTCAAGTGGTAGAGCACTAGCCTTGAGCTGAAGAGCTGAGGGACAGCGCCCAGGCCCAGAGTTCAGGCCCCACGACTGAACCCCCCCCCCAAAAAAAAAGAGAAAAAGAAAATTCAAATTTAACAAAAAAAAATACACATTTTTAAATGGGCATAAGTACCACATATAATAAAATAAAAATAAATATAAATAAGTATATTTCTAGGTGAACCTTAGGGAACTGTAGTTTGATTTTAATTAAAAAAATACTGGACTCTGAGCTTGGAATTTCAGGAGCTGCTCCTCAAATTTAATTCCCACAATCTTTCTGTTATGTTGATCTAAGTACTATCAAGAGCTCAGAATGGCTAGGTGTGGTGGCTCAAACCTACAATCCTAGCTACAGAGGTTGCAGAGATGGGGAATTGTGGTTCCAAGGCTGTAGGGCATAGAAGTTTGCAAGACTCCATCTCAACCAATGGCTAACTATGGCAGCATGTGCCTGTTATTCCAGCTACAGGGAAAGCACAAAGGCTTGGTACAGGGGGTGCACACCTATCATCCCTAGGGGTACAGGGGACCACAAATAGAAGGACTGCAACCCAGAACATCCCAAGCATAAAGTTGAGGCCTTATCTTGATAATAACCACACAAGCAAGTGTCATAAAATTTTAGGTCCTAAAATCCTTTTTGGTCCCCTTGAATTGTTTCTCCTCTACTCTTCAGCAAAATCAACAGAGTCCATAGTGTGAACTGGGGACAAATTATAAATCATGGCACCATTATTGATCCTCACTTTTTTGGAAATCAGAAAGTTGAATAATTGCTTTCTAAGGCTCCCTAGCAAGACCTTCTATGGAACTGTGGAAAACTGAGGGTTGGCGGCCCCCTGCCTTAGGCCTGGGATGAAGTCCCTATTCTAAAGGAGGGAGGGGGGAAATGTAGGTGGAGGTGGGAGGGAAGGGATGGTAGGGGAAAAACAAAGGAGGAGGCAACAATGCTTGATAAGAAATGTACTCATTACCTTGCTTATGTGATTGTAACCCCTCTGTACAGTATTTTCACAATAAAAAACTTATTTCAAAAAAACACACAAAACAAAACAAAAAAATTTAATGGGGAATAAAAAAAGAAAGCTGTGCTGCCCAGATGCTCTGCAGCTGTGACCTGACTCCTTGCAGAACAGCGAGAAATTTAATCGAATATTTGAGACCTGAAATTGTCAAACCTTTTTTTTTCTTCATGTTAGATTGTAGAACCAGAAGGAGTAAAGATTCTTAGGTTTTCCAGCCCAATTTTTTATGGCAATGTGGACGGCTTCAAAAAATGTGTCAAATCTACAGTAAGTATTTTATCCCAAGAAATTTAGTTTCTATCTTTTGAAGTTTCATTCATCTACTTGTTGGACTTCAAGTGGGAATAAGATCTATCCTCATCTTCCTGCTAACATCTGCTAACATCTCTGCCTTCAGATAATTAGGGATTGAAAAAGAGAGACCGTAGACTGGGAATTTAACCCACATGGGAAGATCCAAGTAGCAATAACTGCCAGTTAAAAATGCTAGCGATGAATTTCAGTTCCAAAAATGTTGGATGGACCAAATGTGTTGAGCATTTCTATGGTGGATGGGCCAAGAAAGTGAGCAGTAGGGAGAGGGTTGGAGCTAGGGCCAAGTGAACTTACCTGCCAAGGGTGGACAGGAGGCTGCTTTGGGTTGGCTGGTCTTCCAGAAGCATGTGGAGGGAAGAATGTAGTGACTACAGGTCACCAGCAGGGGCAGATAAGAGAACCTGGGGCCTTTGGTAAGCCAGGCATTGGAGCTACAATTAATTGCACAGCACGGTAAGGGGCTGTTCTGCAAGTACTTTTATTTGCAAAAGGAAAACAAGTTTTGTTCATGAAATTTTGCTAACATAAATTGAGCTTAGTTTATTTTAAATCAGTTTTTTATTTTCATATTAGTTGTGCGAAGGGGTTTCCTTGAATTCACAGGAGAGAGAGAGAGAAATCCACATTAGCGGACAAACAGGATGTAAGGAAAGGGAACAGGTCAGGTGCTTGTGAGCTAGCTGAAGGGATAGAAGTGGGGGCACAGTTCTCTTCTGAGGGAAGGGGTGTCTGCTCTGTGGAGATATAGACATGGAATGTGGTCAGGGCTCGGCTACCCTGGAGACTTGGAGTTTGCCTCTGAATCCATGTTTTCTTATTAGTCCCAGGACAAATGTTCATAGATTTTACAATAGCTTTTGAGAAGCTAGGGAAATTTGGAAAACACAGATTAAGGTAGAAAGGGTTCCATTTTTCTGTGTTGGAGCCTTTAATTTGTTACAGTCTTCTTGATCTATTATCAGAGCTCACAATTTCTCTCATGGCAGGCTGTCTTAAGAAACAGGATCTTTGGGAAATAACTATTCAGTGAACAGTGGCCATTAGTGAACATTAGGAATCAGACATTTAAAGTAACTTGACATTTATTTTTAAAGGTTGGATTTGATGCCATTAGAGTATATAATAAGAGGCTGAAAGCTTTGAGGAGAATACAGAAACTCATCAAAAAAGGACAATTAAGGGCCACAAAGGTGAGTTGATATCTTCCTTTCCTCTTTATTTTCCTTTCTCAAATGAAAGCAGTTTGATGGTCTAAAATTAAACCTGTCCCCTTTACTATCCAGATGTGTACAGGAAGATGACATATGTTCATCAGAGAGCAGCTGAGCTATTCTTGTAGGCAAGAGGGAATGGATGGAATCAGCAGAGCTACCTGGAAACAGGGGGTGATTTTTTTCTGTATGACTAGCATCTGCATTATTTTTAAAAATCTTATTTTTACTGAAGGGAACACAATAAGTACAAATTCAGTGCCAGGAAACTAAAACAGAAGGCAGTAAGTTCATAAACTTTTAGAGGTATTAACTTTTGCTCAGATTCTCCTGCCAGTATATCTCATGGCAAAGTTCTACAACCATCTAGAAACTGAATTTCTTGGCTCTCTGTTCTTCCGTTTTTCTTCCTAGAGAACATCAAAGTTTGGACTGAGGTAAAACTCGTTCTTTAAAAGTTCATCCCCGTGACATATTTGCTTAGCAAAAAAAAAAAAAAAAAAGCACAAGTAGGACTTTTAAACAGTTTGAACAGAATGATTGAATGACACTTTGAATCATTGGCACTGAGAGCTGGCAGTGTCTTCTTTGTTTAGAATGGCATCATAAGTGATGTTGGGTCAACAAACAATGCTTTCGAGCCTGACGAAGACATTGAAGATCCAGAAGAACTTGAAATCCCTACCAAGGAAATTGAGATCCAAGTGGACTGGAACTCTGAGCTCCCAGTGAAAGTGAATGTCCCCAAAGTACCCATCCATAGCCTTGTGCTTGACTGCGGAGGTATATCTTTCCTGGATGTGGTTGGAGTGAAGTCATTGAGAATGGTAAGGTCCTGAGTTTTTTTTTGTTTGGACTACAAAGTTGGAGTTTTGGCAGCAGTAAAATGATATGAGGCACTCATTTGCAAAAGGGCCAGTGCACGGGTATTGGTGAATGCTATGCAGTAGAGTGTACTACATAGTAAGCTTTGGAGTAAGACTATGTGATATAAACTCTGGCTCCACTTTCTGGCAATGAGATCACACTGTGTAATCTTGCCTCAGTTTCTTCATTTGCAATAGAGGGGTGATCTACTCCACAGAGATTAAAGAAGCTGCTAAGTTTAAGTTTACAAGAGTATCTGACATATAGACATCCCTTAGCAACTATTGATACTATGTTTTATTTTTTCTGAGAATGTAAATGGAATGTGTAAAGAAGGGAAATGGGTAAAAGCATGTGTGTATTGTGTATTGTATCCTATCTGGTATATGAAACAATAGAAGACACCACCAGGAACTCGGTTGTCCTAGAAAAGCTGAGTGTTATGAAGAGGTTAGATAGAGCAGGAAACAGGTTGGGCATCTAGAAGTCAGGGTAAGAGTTGAGGGCATGCAGGATGGAAACATTGATGACATCAGAAGGCAGGTCAGCAGGTACAAGTTCTCCAGTGCCTTTGCCAGGCACAAGATACCCCTAAAGGAATAGCCATAGTTCTTACCTCTTGGGACCAAGCAGTCTAAAAAGAAAGGCAAACATTAAATAATCTTACAAATAACAACTTTAGTAGGTGCTTCCATGTAGACCTAAAATAGGGTGTTGCTGCAAATGTCAAATTTAGGTAAAGCTTCAGGTACATAGTCAGAACCTGGCAGAAAGGTAAGTCAGCTAAGGCATGGACAATCCGATGTAATAATTTGAAATGGACTCCTAACTATGATTTAGTGTGCTGGGGGCTCTTTGGTTATTTCTGCAAGGGTAGAAAATGACACTGAGGTGTGGGTGGCAAGTAGGTTAGGGTAGGGGAAGTACTTGCACTGGGAATAGTGTGAGAGCATGCTGAAAGCTTCCATTCTCTCAGAAGGTCTTGGTATTCACTCACTCAAGAACACAGTCTTCTTTGTTCATTTCACTCCAGGCTTTGCTCAAATCTGCTGTGTATTGTTTATTGGTCAGTGTTTAATGAATTACTTCTGGGAGAGAATTTCAACATATTTAATGCCAGAGTATTTCCCACACTTACATAGATGCTTGCAACTATTACAATGACTAGTACTGTCCATAGGTCTAGTGTCTTGACTTTTTAAAATTAAACTTTCAATGATCATTGTAGATGCACACAGAGTTGTGAGGAATATTAGGGAAATCCTATGCACCCTTTTCTCAGTGTCTCCCAATAATTGCATCTTGTAAAACTATAGCACACAGGTATAATCAGAATACTGCTGTCAATATATTAATAATAAAAATCTTCCTTGATGTTTAGGACAGTTATTACATTTTAAATATCCATTCAGACATAAAGTTATGCTTTTTATTCCAATAACTGGGGACTGTTTAAAAGCTCTGTACTCTTTTTTTTCCTTCCACAAAGATTTAGCATAGCTATTGAACATTAGAGCTCTCTCTCTTTCTTTCTCTCTCTTTTGTTCTCTCATTCTCTCTACCCCCTTCTCCTCTCTCTGCTGGGGTTTAAATATGTAGCTCCAGTTGACCTCAAACTCTCAGTCTTTTTCTCTCTGAGTGCTGGTAGTACAAGCATGAGGTGCTATGTTTGGCTGCCTTCTCTTGAGATAATCTTTTCATTTTTACATACACCATCAATATGGGTTGCAAACCTTTGGTTTTTCCCAATAACACACTTTCCTCAAAGTTGTGGTTCACCATGGAAGTGTTGATATTCCTTCTGAGCAAGCAATGGAATACAACTGAATTTTGGGCAGATAAAGATATTCCTTGTTACTAATTCTCCTTTGTTAATTTTTAGATTGTCAAAGAATTTCAAAGAATTGATGTGAACGTGTATTTTGCATTGCTTCAAGGTAAATGCATGTGTGTACCTGTCTATCTATAAGACTTTCCTCTGACCCTCTGCTCTGAGTTGGAATGTTGGGTACATGATATCTGAAGTCCTTAAAAAACTATTATGTATTATAGTAAACAATGGTGACTCACACATGTAATCCTAACTACGCAGGATGCTGAGATCTCAGGATCTCACTTTGAAGTCAGACCAGGCAGTAAAGCCTATGAAACTCTTATTTCCAATTAACCACCAAAAAAAAAAAAAAGCGCCAGAAGTAGAGCTGTGGCTCAAATGGTACAGCACTAGCCTTCAGCACAAAAGCTCAAAGACAGTATCCAGGCTCAGACCAGGGACCAGTACACACAAAAAAAGAATACATAAGTAAAGTTACCAGTTTAGCCACTTTTAAGTGTATCTAATACAGTAACATGAATCACATTCACAATCTGGTATAATTATCACTCACTATTTTCAATTTTTTTTATCACCACAAAGGACTCTCTACTGAGTAGACTGATTCCTGAGGAATTGTTTTTTGTAATATTGGGGTATGTTCTTGCTAGGCAAGTCCTCTACTACTTGAGCTACACCCCTAACTCTTTTTTAGTTATTTTTCACCTAGGAGTTCATGTTTTTTTGCCTGACGAACTTCACACCTCAATCCTCCAACTTAGGTCTTTCATGTAGCTGGGAGTACAATCATGAACCATCACGCCCAGTTTGTTTATTGAGATGGAGCCTCACTAACTTTTTTTTTTTTTTTTTTTTTGCAAAGGCTGGGGTTAAACCACAATCTTCCCAATTACTGCTTCCCAAGCAGCTGGGATTACAGACATCAGCCATTGTGCCTTGCACTGAGAGAATTTTTGAAATCAAAACGAATTTACCTTTCAATTTGTGTCACAGAGCTGGTAATGTCTCTCTAGTGGTGCAGGATCATTGGGGAAGAGGGGATTGTGGTAGAGAGAACAAAGCTGGCGATGAATTCAATGATTGGAATAGAAAAAATTCTCTATGTGTAGAGGAAAGTGCTGGTGCTCAGGCTAAATTCCCTAGAAGCAGATCACAAGTGACTGAAGGAGAAGAGCAGAAAATAACAGAAGAACTTGATTGAATGCAAGGTTTCAGAGGTCTAGCCTTCCATTCCTGATTGCACACAGAACTCTACAGCAGGAAGAACACCACAAGGAATCCCACCTTGGTTCCCACTATGGTCTGTCAATGGCCACAGGAGGGACATCAGGAGTGGGGGCGTGGGGAGCTTCACAGCCTCTTCAGGCCATGTAACTTCCACAGGTCAAAGAAAATTCTTCAGAGAAGAGCACAGCTATGACCATTAGCAGCCAGGCTCCCAGGGGCTGGGGAACCTGTACACTGGCTTGGTCTCATGCCCATGGTAGGGCAGCAAGGCCATCTACAAGCCATCATGGGAAAACCATTCCATATGCTACTGGAAAAGAAACCCAGGTAGTTTAGAGGAGGGTCACATCTTAGAAATGAGAAAAAGAATCAAAAGAAGGAACTACAAAAACTTCATATTGCTTGATGTTAGAGAAATACCTTTCCCTTCTCTCTTTTTTTTTTTGGGGGGGGGGTCCGGTCATGGGGCCTGAACTCTGGGCCTGGGCGCTGTCCCTCAGCTCTTCAGCTCAAGGCTAGCGCTCTACCACTTGAGCCACAGCACCACTTCCAGCTTTTTTCTTTTTGCTTATGTGGTGCTGAGGAATCGAACCCAGGGCCTCAGGCATGCAAGGCAAGCGTTCTACCACTGAACCACCTTCCTAGCCCCCCTTCTTTCTTTCTTTTGCAGATCATGTGATAGAAAAGATGGAGCAATGTGGTTTCTTTGATGATAACATTAGAAAGGATTCGTTCTTTTTGACGGTTCATGATGCTATACTCTATCTACAGAACCAGGTGAAATCCCAGGAGGGTCAAGATTCACTTCTAGATACGGTAAATAATTTCTAAATGGCAAAAGTTATACAATTCTAATATGAAACCTAGGCTGTTGGATTTCTGCAAAACTTCTCAGAGTTTGTCATCAGCAAAGTGAGAGTAAAACCACTTACTATGTGGGGAAAATATAGGGACTCAGCAAGACAATTCCAGGAAAACGCATCAGCATGTGTGGGTTTACCAATAATTTTTTTTTAAAGGCCATATTGTCTTTTTAGAAGAGAGCAATGAATCTTAGATTCTTCTGTGATTTGTGTATGGAAATGAAGCATATGTTTTGGCAACCTAAAAAAACCCTTGAATAATAAATATCTTAATAATAAACATCTTAATAAATATCATCAGGTCATAAGTGATCTTTGGATAAAAAGTAAGCTAATTTTGTGACCTAGGGTTGATTTTCTATAGGTCTTATTTATCCTATTCTCCAGTCAAATATCTAGAACAGAATACTCTGGTGAATCTGAGAAACTAAAACAAAATATGTACAAAAATAACAATAATAATGTTTTCAGTGACATTATATATATGAATTTTTTCTGATCTTTCTAAAATTAGGTTAAGTAGATCTTCATTATAGATTAGAAGCTGGTGTTTGAAGAAAATTAACTTAGAAACTGTATTTTCCACTTCTGTGTGGAGGCATCATTCTGAATGCTCTTGGAGAAGAGTGGTAGAAAAGAAAAAAATTCTAAACTCACTTTTTAAAAAAATATGTAAACTGCTCATCTTTAAAACACCCAACCCTTTTTCTAATTTAAAATATCTAGACCATAGATAAAACAAGGCAGGATCATATCTTTAAAAAAAAAACATGTTAAGAGTAAAACAAAACCAACATATAACATTTTTTTTCTTTTTTCTTTTTGGTTGGTTGTGGGGCTTGAACTCTGGGCCTGGGCGCTGTCCCTGAGCAATTCAGCTCAAGGCTAGTGCTCTACCACTTGCGCCACAGCCCCACTTTCGGTTTTCTCTTGTTTAATTGGAGATAAGGAGTCTCACTGATATTCCTGCCTTGGCTGGCTTTGAACCACGATCCTCAGATCTCAGCCTCCTAAGTAGCTAGGATTATAGGTATGAGCCACTGGTGCCTGGCTTAACATTCTTTTTCAACATTAAAACTTATTTTGCTTTTGGTGAACACCCATTCTAATCTAAAACCTTAGGCAGCTGTGTGCCAGTGGCTCACATCTGTAATCTTAGCTACTTAGAAGGCTGAGATCTGAAGACTGCAATTCCAGGCCAGCCCAGTAGAAAAGTTCCAGTGAGATTCTTAACTCCAATTAATTACTCAATTAATTACCATGGGTCAATGCAGCAGAGCATGAGCCTTGAGCAAAGGAGCACAGGGACAGTGCCCAGGTCCTGAGTTCAAGCCCCACAACCAACAAAATAAATAGGTAAATAAATAAATAAATGCTTAGACCATGAATGTTGCAAAACCCATTAACCAAGAGTGTACCCACTGTGTTAGACTCAACTGTATTTGTAATTAGGGAGGCATGTGAGTAATTGGGGTTTTTTTTTACCCTAAATATGTTAGCTGTAATATAAATGCATGCTTGCATTATATATTTTTGGATTCACTCATTCATTCATTCATTCATTCATTCATTCGTGGTCTGTGATATAAGAAACTACATACTTCCACATGTCTAGCACAAAGCCCTGTGCATGGTAGAAGAGTGCTTATTGATGGTCCACCTCACCTGTAGTACTTCCGTTTCTTTCAGAACAAGTCTCTGTGTTTTAAAGATAATGAGATGTAGTGATACAAACATCTCACAATCTCTGTATTCCACTAGCTCGGGTGCTATTCCATCACTGCAGTTATGCCTAATTTCTCTTTATGTGCTAAAATAAGAAAATAGATAACCTAATCCCTTACATAATTTCCACACTAGAAAGAAAACTAAATTCTTTGTGAGATGAAAAAATACAAACAAAAAGCCTCAAAATGTCATTGGTATACATCAGACTTGGTTTGGCAATGTCTTCCTCGTGTGTAAAATATGGCCAAATAGTTGTTGGTCTTCTCTGTGTAGAACATTTAACAATATTCTACCCTTAAAAATCAGAACTTTTTTCAGGTGCTGGTAGCTCACACCTAGTAAGTCAGGTGCCTGAGATCTGAGGATATTGATTTGAAGCCAGCCTGAGCAAGAAAGCCTGTGAGACTCTTCAATTAACTACCAAAAAATAGCCAGAAGTAGAGCTGTGGCTCAAGTGGTAGAGCACTAGCCCTACCCAAGGACAATGCCCACGCCGTGAGTTCAAGCTCAAGGACTGGCACCTGAAAAAAATGAGAACTTTCTCAAACAGCCAACCTGGTTTATAGACATTGGCTTCTAATTAATAATGCATTAATAAAATTAATTTCCATCCAATTCAAGTAGGAACTTTTTACTGTCCTCAGGCACAAGCCCTTTTCTGTGCAAGCACTGCATGCTCAATGCTGTACTAAGTGCTCTTAGCTGTCAAAGGCGAAGCACTGTTGACTGCTCAATTATTTAGGCAGAGGGGGGTGCCTTCTTAAGAGGTACACACTTCAGAGGTTGGGGAAGGTCGCTATAAAGGAGTTTAGATAGTGGAGAACTCTACCAGTTCACACTTGTATGTGAAAAATGGTACGGGAAAGGAAAAAGAATGAGAAATAGAATCCTCAGAAGAGGATTCTAAAGTCTATATATTATAAATGAGAAGCACCCGTAAAGTGTCAAATCATTTCCAGTGGAGTGTCAGGTGGATTGATGCTATTATATATCTAACAAATGCTGTGTGTTCTCTTTGTCAAGATCACACTTATTCAAGACTGTAAGGATCCTCTTGAATTAATGGAAACAGGGCTGACAGAGGAAGCACTTGATGTCCAGGATGAGGTAGGATCATTATTTTCTCTGAAGAAGTAATCTGAACTAAATCTTGAGTAAACGGACTAATAAAATGGTGAATGTGTCTGATTAAGGGCTATTCAGGGAAAATACAAAAACTCTTGAAAGGATGTCTTCCTAGGAAGCAAAAACAGAAAATAAGAAGTCTCCCTCAAATGCATTAAGGACTTAGGGAATTTTTGTCTTGGGCTTACAGAAAGCAGCACCTGGCAGCCAATGACACATTGGCCCTGATTTGATAACTCAATGTATAGTTTCTTGTTCTAGAGACCTAAGGCAATGGGATAAGGAAAAGGTGAATGTCTAACTCAGGCATTCCAAAAGCTTCAGGAATCGTACATCAGGAATGGGAACCTTAGGACCTTTCTTCATCTGACTGATAGTAGAGTATTAACAACATGCCTTCTACTAAAGGCTGACTGTTTCAGATGCCCTTGTGGTATCACACTACTCTTAGGAAACTTAACTGAATTTATAGTATTTGACTAACTGGACTTGTCTGGGAGTGATAGATCCAATTCCTTCTGCTCTTCCACATACACCATTAGCCAGCATCACACTGGCTAAGAAGAAGACACAAAACCCCAAAGATGGTTGGGCCAGTGTGGCTATTGCAACTATGACCTCTTTGATTTCACTGAGGTCTTTTCATAACGGTATCTCCCAAATGTACTTGCTGTGATTTCAGCTACATCAAAATCTTGGCCTCTATTAAACAGGGGTCAACTAAAGATGGGTATTTTCATGGCTTATCTAGGCTCCCCATTTATATTTATATTTACATAACTGGTTTACTCCCCAACCTAATGTTTGCCACAGGCAAATTTGAAAAGCATGTCTTCTCCAACTTTTCCTGGTCCTAGTAAATAGGCTGAAGAGATTACAACGTCTGCAGTCAAACCAGGCAGTAAGGCTGACAAGCAGAGAACTATAGAGGAAAGACAAAATCATAGGCCCTGCTTCTTAGCCCACTAGCTTAAGGTCTTGGAAAGATACAATTTAGCTAAGATGTCTTTCAGCATCAGTCATTATGACTCTGTGGATATAGAGCAACCTTAATTTGAATTGAAATTCAAATATCATCTAAATTGGAATGTTAGAAGCTGCTATATCCAGAGTATTTATTGGCACAAAAAGGGGACATTCAGAGCTGCTATGGACAATAAGTTAGCTTAGCACAGTGGTCTCAAGGTGAGCTTTGAACCCAGATAAACTTGGGGCCAAGTTATCTTTCTACTACTTCTGGCCATAGCTGAGGGCAAATAACTTATCCTGTCTTCACTCTGTTATCTGCATATGAAATAGAAAAAAATACCATAGAACTGTGAAAATTAAATAATGTGAAGTAATAAGTACAGTATGTTGAATTTAGTAGATGCTCAATGAATAGTAATTATAACTAGTATAGAAATCTGATTACATTCTAATAAAGATCAAAATTAAATCCTTATTTTTACCCTGACGATATATATTAAAGATGAGTACAACTGAGTAACCAACTGCGTAAAGACATATGTGTAAAAAGTATATCTGGTGTCATGCCTAAAATCCGAGCTACTCAGAAAGCTGAGATCTGAGGATCATTGTTTGACGCCAGCCTATGTGATTTTTTTTTAAGTTTTGTGTGTGTGTGTGTGTGTGTGTGTGTGTGTGTGTGTGTGTGTTTGGGTCCAGTCATGGGGCCTGAATGCTGGGCCTGGGCGCTATCCCTCAGCTCTTCAGCTCAAGGCTAGCGCTCTACCACTTGAGCCACAGCATCACTTCCGGCTTTTTTCTTTTTGCTTATGTGGTGCTGAGGAATCGAACCCAGGGCCTCAGGCATGCAAGGCAAGCACTCTACCACTGAGCCACCTTCCCAGCCCCCCCCCATGTGATTCTTATCTCTAACCACCAAAACCAAACAAACAAAAAACAAAAATCTCAAAACAAAAAGCCAGAAGTGGAGCTCAAGTGAAGCAAAAGTGGTAGAGCTCTAGTCTTGAGCAAAAAAGGTCAGGCCCTGAGTTCAAGTCACAGGACTGGGAAAAAAAAGTTAATATGAACCTAAGGAGACCTAAGGAGAATTAACTGTCTTCTTTGCCTCCACAGGCTATGCGTAGACTTGCCTCCTGAGAGTGGACTGAGGAGGTCGCTGTCAGCAAGGACTACAACACAAAACTTCCTATGTCATCCTATGCAGAGAATTTCTGCATCAACTATTTCTTTGGAATTGAACACCCATTCTTTTTCTGATACATTTAAAAAAATATTTGAGGTTTCTGAGCCTCTTAGCCATTAAATGAAGATTAAGGTCGTCTCTATGCTTTATTTATAAAACAAAAGCTTACCTCGATGTGTATGTTGTGTGAGAATGAGTCAGGTGAATCACCACATCCAGGACCTGCTGATTGTGTGGCATGCTGTCCACCCCTCCACACAAATGGGATCCCAGCTTACAGGGAATCAGTCCCGCTCTGATTGGGTGGAGTAAGTGTTCATCTAATAGCCTCTGTGGCCAGGTGGGCTAGGAAGTACTATCAAAAAAGAAAGGGTTGGTTTCTGTCTGACCTCGATCCCCATAAACTGTACTGGTCATAGAGTGGTCAGTAAAATATAGTCATGACTGCACTCATCAGTAAAAGCCTTAAAAAACTAGTAAATAAGCCTAAGGTTTTTTAAGTTATATTTTTATTATCCTTAAGTAGTTGTAGAAAGAAGTTACCATGTCAAGAAGCCAGAGTTTTAAAAATGCCATGTTTGGTTACTACCTAATACTAAAGTGTTGCTAAATGTGACCAGATAGAACCAGAATTCAGCTTCTTTTTTTTTTGTGGGGGGGGGGTGGGTGGGAGGAGGGCAAGTTCTGGAAATAGTTTAGCTTAAAAGGTGTTACAACTAGGATGATGTATTTTTAAAAATTGTCCTCCAGAGAAGTTAAGTGATAAGGAGATTTTATAGTTTGTAGAAATCTGTTTTGTTAGGATAACAACTACAGATCACAATGAGAAGCTAATATATGACAGTCTCTATTTTTGAATGCTGGTGTGTGTTGTTGTTGCCATTATTAGGCTTGAACTCAGGTCCTGGGTGCTGTCCATCAGCTTTGTCACTCAAGGTTGGTGCTCTATCATTTGAGCTACAGCTCCACTTCCAGCTTGTGTGTGTGTGTGTGTGTGTGTGTGTGTGTGTGTGTGTGTGTGTGTGTGTGTGATTAATTGGAGGTAAGAGTGTCATAGATTTTCCCACCTGGCAGGCTTTTTGAACTACTAGCCTCAGATATGAGCCCTCTGAGCAGCTAGGATTACAGCACCAAACTCAAATGTAGTTTTAGTTTACCTATGGTAGTGATTATCTTATGGGATTTATATAGATCTGAGCTATTTAAAAGCTAACAAGAGGAGCCGGGTGCTGGTGGCTCAAGCCTGTAATCCTAGCTACTCAGGAGGCTGAGATCTGAGGATCTAGGTTCAAAGCCAGCTAAGGCAGGAGAGACCGTGAGACTCCTATCTCCAATAAACCACCAGAAAACCGGAAGTGGCGCTGTAGCTCAAGTGGTAGAGTGCTAGCCTTGAGCTGAAGAGCTGAGGGACAGCACCCAGGCCCAGAGTTCAAGCCCTACGACTGACCAAAAAAAAAAAAAAAAGCTAACAAGAAAGCCAGTACATGGTGGCACATGACTATAATTCCAACAGTTGGGAGGCTGAGGAAGAAGACTTCAGCTAAAAATAAATAAATAACATGAAAACTGTTATTTTAAGTAAAAACAACTCTGATTTATATTTTTCCATCAATATGTAAATATGTAACAGCAAATAAAGTAATAAAGTATTCTTTAACTGAGTTCTGATTACTTTTCAAAAAAATCTAAAAAATATGTTACATAATCTAGGAGGTGTTTTTGGTTTTGTTTTTTTTGATCAGTTGTGGGGCTTGAACTCTGGGCCTGGGCGCTGTCTGAGGGACAGCTCAAGGCAAGCACTCTACCATTTAAGCTACAGTGCCAATTCTGGTTTTCTGAGTGGTTTATTGGAGACAAGAGTCTCACAGACTTTCCTGCCCAGGCTGCCTTTGAACCACAATCCTCAGATCTCAGGCATGAGCCACCAGCACCCGGCAGTCTAGGAGTTTTTAAAGACAAATATTTCTAAATAAACTTAGTATAAAAATTGGCTTGAAATTTATACATTGGAAATACAATTTTTAATCCATATTTGAAATCATAAATTTTATTTTTGAACTTTTAGTTTTTTCCAAGTGCCAACAATTTCTAGATATTAAGTATAATACATGGTGTTGGTCTTATGCTTTTCTCCCATGAATTTCATACTGGAGTAAAATTGTACCTCATTTCTAGACAAAAGTACTAAGGTCCCCAACTCAGACAATGCCTTGCTTGATAGAGAACTGTAAGTCCCTTTTGCCCAGATATATGGAATGCCTAGTTGTACTTGGGTATCCAAAGGTACAATGTCTGATCTCTGGGGATTTTTTTCTTAAAACAATCAGTAACCATGTGCATACTTCTGCAGGAAGATGATCAATGACTATATCAAATTAGTTGATCCTGAACCTTGGTTATATTAAGCCATAGTACAATTAGGATCATAATACTATTGCACTCTCATACAAATATCTGCTTTTGATGGTAAAAAAAAATAAAATCCTATCTCTAAAAAGTGCATGTGCTGTCTTGCCGAAAAGGGATGAATAGTGCTCATTCTTTTAGGAAATACCAAAGCCCCATTTTATAGCAAGATTAGTTATCTAAAATCTTGGGCATGTTGTGACTATAGAAAACCAGTCTGAGATGGGTACCAGTGGCTTATGACTGTAACCCTAGCTACTTAGGAGGCTGAGATCTGAGAATTTTGGTTAGAAGACAGCTCGGGCAGAAAATTCTCTGATCTCCAATTAACTACTCAAAAGCTGGAAGTGGAGCTGTGGCTTAAAGTGGTAGAGTGCTAGCCTTGAGCAAAAGAGCTCAAGGACAATGCCCACGCTCTGAGTTCAAGCCCCAGGATTGAAAAACAAAAGAAAATCAGTGTGGCTTGTTTCACAAGCATGATAGGATACTATCTCTTCTATGAATTTTATGCATAAAATGAATAATGCATATTTAATTCTTTAATTCTGAAATTAAAACTATATTTTTGTTACATTTTTAACCTATAGAATAAGATTCTGATACTTTATGTGATATTCAATAACAAGTGAAAGTAATCAAATCCTGTAAACTTGGAAGTATTTACACATATTATTTAATAAATGTAAAGTCTTTTTGTTTTATTGTTTTGTTTTTGAGACAATATGTCATTATCTTGTCTGAGCTGACCTAGAACTTGAGATCCTCCTGCCTCAATCTCTCCAGTGCTAAGATTACAACATGTACCACTATGCCTGGCTCTACAGATAGCTTTCATGACTCAGATATATCCTTTCAGAGACGAATCATTGAATAGAATAAAAACCCTATGTTGCAAGTTTGCCATTTCTCTTATTAGTCATCATTTTAATGTAATTTTCCACTTCCACTTGTGAGTGTAGAATTTTTTGTTGATTTATTGATGTAATAAAAATGTTACAAATTTCTCCAGCTTTTTTTGGGGGGGTGGGGGGTCCGATCATGGGCCTGAACTCTGGGCCTGGGCGCTGTCCCTCAGCTCTTCAGCTCAAGGCTAGCGCTCTACCACTTGAGCCACAGCACCACTTCCGGCTTTTTTCTCTTTTTGCTTATGTGGTGCTGAGGAATCAAACCCAGGGCTTCAAGCATGCAAGGCAAGCGCTCTACCACTGAGCCATCTTCCCAGCCCCATATTTCCACCTTTTAAACAATGGTTTCCATTACTTTAACCAAAGTTTTTATTAGTGCAACATACATATAAAAAGTATAAAAATCATAATGTGCTACTTAAAAAAATTTTCATAAAAAACATGTTAGCTCATATCCAAATCAATAAGAAGAATATAACCAGCACCCAAAAGTCCCCTTATATTATGTTCCAGTAATTGTCCCAAGAATAACAACTCTTCTAATTTTTAAAACCATTTTTCTTTTTCTGAAGCAGCTTACTATGTAGCCAAAATTGGCCTTGGACTCACAAATCTCCTGTCTCAGCTTCCTGAGTACTGGGATTACAAATCTGTGCCAACATGCCTGGTTAAAACCTGTTAGTTGTTTTCGTTTTTTAAACTATAAGAGTTTAAAATAAAAGATTTCTTTTTTCTTTTTTGTATTTATCTTATTTCAATGTTACAACAATGAGATTCATCATGCAGTTAGTCATTAATTCTGCCTGCTGTATAATATCCCACTGTTTAAAAATTTACTTATCCCCCTACTATTTATGATTATTTGTTTGTTTACACTTTTGAATTTTCATGAACAATGCTTCAATAGCCTTTTTTTTTTTGGTCAGTCGTGGGCTTGAACTCAGGGCCTGGGTGCTGTCTCTGAGCTTTTCTGCTTGGAGCCACAGCTCCACTTCTGGCTTTCTGGTGGTTAGTTGGAGGTATGAGTCTCACAGACTTTCTATTTTTTAATTTGTTGGTTATGGGGCTTTCCTATTTTCCAGAAATATTGGAAGGATTCTCTTATTTGGGGTTAGGATGCATGAGATTTCAGCCAAAGCAAGGTACTTTCTTTTAACGTACTTTCCTATTTTCCAGAAATATTGGAAGGATTCTCTTATTTGGGGCTAGGATGCATGAGATTTCAGCCAAAGCAATTAGGGTATTTATTTGAATAAGACTAGCTATATAAAGAAGTTTGGTTTCAGCTAGAATAGAAAGTATTTATTATGCAAACAGTGTAACAGGCAATGGAACACAAGACATAAACTTTTTTGACTTTTAGTAGTAGTTTTATTTCTTTAAATTTTTGTATTGTTATAAAAGTGATATACATACAGAGGAGTTACATAAGTCAGGTAAAGAGTATATTTCTTTTGGGGCAATGTCACCCCTTCCCTTGCTCTCTCCCAGTTTTTCCCTCCCATCCCCACCCACAAGTTGTATAATTCATTTTCGACATAGTGTCTAGTGAGTACCACTGCTGCATTTGTTCACCCTTTATCTCTCCATTTCTGTGCTCCTCCCCCTTTCCTTCCCAATAAACTCTTTTTATATGATTTTAGGTTATATAAAAGAGCCACACAATGAAAAATGGCTAAAAAGAATGGGAGAAAAGAATAGTGAAGTAGAGTCTTATACTTCAAGGCCATTATCAACACATTGTTTTAGAACAAGGGCTTTAGGACTCTGAACCCCATTACTTAAATCCTTGTATCTTAAGATAATGATAAATCCACATGAATTTGCAAGATTCGCATACCCTTTGTCCAGTCTTCCTCAATGTAAACAACTTTCATAACAAGACAATATATAAAAACAGGAAACTAGTATTGGTACAGATCATAGAGCTTGTTCACATTTCACTATTATACATACATTCATTTGTGCGTATGCATAACTCTGCAATTTTATCCCATGTTTAGCTACTTATTATACATTACCATAACCAAGAAATTCAACTATATCAGCAGCACAAGAATCTTTCTGCAAGTCTTAAAAAAAAAAAACACTCCAAGCAGTGTGTTATATATGCAGATCTATCATTCTTACTGTCCAGGAGGCAAAGATCAAGAGGACTGTGGTTCTCATGAGTCTGACTAGAGTTTTTTGTTGTTTTGTTTGTCAGTTGTGGGGCTTGAACTCTAGGCCTAGGCACTGTCCCTCAGCTCTTCAGCCCAAGACTTGTGCTCTACTACTAGAGCCACAGTGCAGCTTCTGATTTTCTGGTGGTTTACTGGAGATAAGACTCTCACAGACTTTCCTTCCTGGGCTAGCTTTGAACTGTGATCCTCAGCCTCCTGAGTAGCTAGGATTATAGGCTTGAGCCACAGGCACCAGGCCTGAGTAGAGGGGGTTTTGTTTGTTTGGTTGTTTTTTTGTTTTGTTTTGTTTTGCCAGTCCTGGAGCTTGAACTCAAGGCCTGGGCTCTGTCCCTGAGCTTCTATTGCTCAAGGCTAGTACTCTACCAATTGAGCCACAGCACCATTTCTGGCTTTTTCTGTTTATGTGGTACTGAGGAATCGAACCTAGGGCTTCATGCATGGTAGGCAAGCACTCTACCATTAAGCCACCTTCCCAGCCCCTGAGTAGAGTTTTTAGGACCCTATTTCAACCAGTAGGGTGTGGTGGTACATGCCTGACATCCCAGCTACAGAAGGGTCTTAGTCCAGGCTGACCCAGGAAAAAGATGAGACCCTAGCTCAAAATTAACTATAAAGAAGAGATATGGAGACATGGCTCAAGCCGTAGAACATCTGGCTAACAAGTGAAAAGCCCTGAATTCAAACCCTTAGTACTGCTGAAAAATGAACAATAGAAGCACTCCACATGTAACTACACCTTATCATATCACACCACCTTCAGACTTATGGCTAACCAAGGACATTTCCCTTTTGTGTCAGTATTAGGGCTTGAACTCAGCACCTAGAGCTCTTACTTTTTCCCCTGCCTCAGAGCTGGCACTCTACCACGAGTCAAACCTCCACTTTCTAAATGAGGACATTTTGAGTTAGACGAGCACTCTTATACTAAACTAGCTGTGTCCAGGATAGTCCAACACCTGATATTCTACTGTAGAATTTCTTCACAATGACTTCCAGGGAGCCTCCAAGGAGCAAATGCTCTTCTTCAACTTCATTTCCATCTACTAACATTGTAGGTGTGGAGGAGCTCTAAAGTCATTCTTTAGACATGAAAGAAGAGAGGAAGAACAGGTGCAGCTTTCTCCAAGTCATTTGTGGATTATGGGACAATGCCTACCATGAGGATGGTTCTTATCACATGTTGATCAGAGCAGTCAATCTACCTTTTCTAGTTGAATTCACTTTCTAGCTCATCAATTTATGGTAAACCAGCACAGCAGCACTCATCCCCCTAAGCCTGTACCATGTGCAAAAGGCCAAGGGCAGGATATCCTTCTACACCCCATTGCAGACACACTTGGTGAGTAGAAGAGAAAGGTCTGGACCATGAAGACTTTTGTGAACCCAGGAACTTTCTCCAGTAAGCTCCCAATTAAATAGGTCAGGGAAGGAAGTGGAAAGAAATGAGGCTGGAAGATGGACTGGAGCCAGATAATGAGGGGCGTTGTATACTACATTAAAGAGCTTGGATTTTTATTCTCCTGTCTGGTAAGAGATAAAGGCAAACAAAAATGGTTGGGTTACATTACCTGGCTAATCCAATCAGATGATCTGGATACCTAGAAATAAATTTGGAAGGTGAAATTAAAGTAGAGATGAATGAGGCTTTTGTTTTGTAGTTTCCAAGGAGAGACAGGAGATGAAAGGAGATATATTAGCTTTTGTGGCTTAAAAATAAAAGGATTGTTCCATTGATGTGATTATTTCTATACTTTTTACTTTTAGGATAGTTTGGGTATTATATATAATTATTTGAGGCTTTTATCATCAGGAAAAAAGAAATACATGCTATTTTAAAACATAGAAAGCAGAAGTAGAAGCTGATTTGAGATGGTAGAGTTAATATTTCCTTATAAATATGTTGTTGTTTCTGTCTGGAAGCCTGGATTGTATTTCTGGTTTTACTTGCTTGTAAAAATAAAGGAACATTCAGTCTCTAAAACAAAGAAATGGTTGCTTAATATTTCTGTTTGAACCAGTTATTAAATGTCTGTGACAAAATAACAAGCTTTGGCAAATAAGGCTCTGTGTCTGATGACATCTCCTCCCAAAGACTTACAGGGCTGGAAACTTTGGAAGTGACACACTGTTTTGGTTTCCCCCACCCCCTCCTTATACTGTGTGGCTGGCTTATGGGGAGACCTGTCAGATACATGGAGCAGAAGCCAGCAGAGAAACAATATGGAGGCCAAATTGCTGCTTAAGTCCTTGAGCTGTCTCATACTTCCCTCACCTCCACCTGGAGGGCACTAGTTTTCCCAGCAGTTCCTCATTCATTCATCAAATGCTAATTATGGACCTATTTTATAGTAGCATGGAAGTAGGGGATAAACAAAACAGATTCACTCTCTGTGAAACTCATGAAACTCATAGTTTAATGTGGGAAACTACCAGTAAAGATACCAATACAGAGTTATCTCTCTGCATCCAAGAAGCATTGGTCCTAAGAACTTAGTGGATATGTAAATCCATGCATGCCAAAGTCCCTGACATTTAATCTTGTAATATTTGCATACAGCCTAAGCACATCCATCTTCCCTATATGCTTCAAATCATACCAAATACACTGTACAGGCCATGAAAATAACTGCTATGCTGTATTATTTAGAAAAACATGGTAAGATTTTCAAACATTTACAAGATTTAATAGACATATAGTAACATATTTATGAGGTACAGTGATATTTCAATCACATATATTCTGTATAATGATCAGATCAAAGTGACTGACACATCTATCATACCAGGCATTTATAATTTCTTTGTGCTGGGAACATTAATATTCCTGTTGTCAATCACAGTTACCTTATTGATGTCCAATATTTTCCATATGTGGTTGGCTGAATCTATGGATGCAGACCTTATAGGTATGGAGGGCTGATTACACATGACTAGTTACACAGGGTCTTTGAAAGTAACGTATGGTACAATAGGGAATAACAGGAGTAGGAGGGCTACCACATTCTCAGAGAAGAAAATATTTATGGAATAAATGAGTTTGTGCAGACTTGGAGAAAAGCTTTTCAAGTAGAGAGAACAGCATAGGCTTTCTTTTATTAAATATTTTTTTATCGTTTTTATAAAGGTGATGTACATAGGGGTTACCATTTTGTTTTTTGTTTTTTATTTTGTCAGTTGTAGGACTTGAACTCAGGCCTGGGTGCTGTCCCTGAGTTCTTCTCATAGAATTTCCTGCCTGGGCTGATTCTGAACAGTGATTCTAAGAGCTCAGCTTTCTGAGTAGCTAGGATTACAGGTGTGAGTCCCCAATGACCACCTTTTTCTGTTTTGTTTTGTAATTCAGCCCAGGTTTTTGAGTGTTTTGGTTTTTGGTTTTTTTGGTCGGTCATTGGGGCTGGACTCTGGACCTGGGGACTGTCTCTCAGCTCAAGGCTAGAGCTCTACTACTTGAGCCACAGTGCCACTTCCGGCTTTTTCTGCTTATGTGATGCTGAGGAATTGAACCCAGGGCCTCATGCATGCAAGGCAAGCGCTCTACCACTGAGCCACCTTCCAAGTCCAAGCACAGGTTCTTGAGGCAAGAAATGAAATCACTTGGGAGAGGTGTCATCTAAGAACTGAAAGATCAGAAGGACTGTAGTGGGAGAAAGGAAAAGTGAGGATGCTGCTAAGACATAGAAAGATGTGTAATTGCCAGGCGCCCATGGCTCACGCCTGTAATCCTAGCTACTCAGGAGGCTGAGATCTGAGGATCGCGGTTCAAGCCAGCCAGGGCAGGAAAGTCTGTAAAACT
Source organism: Dipodomys merriami (assembly GCF_024711535.1). Classification (NCBI taxonomy): domain Eukaryota; kingdom Metazoa; phylum Chordata; class Mammalia; order Rodentia; family Heteromyidae; genus Dipodomys; species Dipodomys merriami. The sequence continues at coordinate 25,709,750 of NW_027206068.1, read as the reverse complement.
CTTACCTCCAATAAACCACCAGAAAACTGGAAGTGGTGCTGTGGCTCAAGTGGTAGAGTGCTAGCCTTGAGCTGAAGAGCTGAGGGACAGTGCTCAGGCCCAGAGTTCAGGCCCCATGACCGACAAAAAAAAAAAAGTCCAGACCTGCATTTTATAGAAGCTTATTCTGAATGGAAATACAGACTTATTTATTTGTAGATGTAGAATATATTGGTTGCAGTCATTTGGGTTGCCTCTAAGGACTGGGTAGCTGAGGGCAGAGCTGGGAGGCAGAATTTCTATGTAGCCACTAAGTTGTAGGGAAGGGATTTATCTGTATCCTGAAAAGCAGGACAGGAAGAGGCTATTATGGATGGCCCAAGCATATCTGAGATATAACAGACTTGGGGAAACCTAATGCTTAGACTGTGGAAAGAGAAAGGGAGGAATTACATCAATTCCTCCTTGTTTTAGGATTTGAGATTGAACAACTACATGTGTAGTGATCAAAATGACTG